>NW_011966939.1:0-9569 GCF_000949405.1 Vollenhovia emeryi | reverse complement strand
CGCTGACTTCGAGTTGACGCTCGATTTGAGTGCCAAGACGCTCTATTTAGCGTGTAATTGAAATAAGCAAACTCCTTCGCCAATATTTTTAAATTGCACAATTGACGCTGTTAACGCCAAGGAAAGCTAAAATCTTTTTAGCTTTTTCCACTTGACGCTACAATTCAAAAAAGTCCCCAGAGTCACTAGTTTGACGCTCGAAGTGAGCGTCAAGCGTCAGCATGAAAATGCACCTTTACGGTTAACGCTTTTTTACGTGCAAAGGCCTTAAATGCATAAACATATGCATAACGAATTTGATTGGTCTATAAGCAAATGCATAAGAAAATGGACCAATCAAATTCGTTATGCATATATCCACTTGTGCAAAAGGGTGCATTCGTTTACGCAGTGACTGCAGCAGATGTAGTTCGTTTACTCTGCCTGCGAAAACGACTGCAGCGCAGTTTGTCGTTCGTTTACGCAGAGATCCATCCTATCTGCGCAGCTACTTCGAAGGTCCTGCTCTGGATGCTCTGCTTGCAGTACTGCGTAAGAAAACGGAAAACTGTCTGGAAAGCAAGAATTGTCTGTTAGTGCTATCCATCATTAACGTCGAATTTATGTTGAACATCTTTTAATTAAAAATGAGTTGTTTTATAAAAATAAAACCCAAAGGGTCAAGATCACCTAGCTGCTTCAAATCGATCCTATAAAACTGAAAGTAATGCAAAGTAAGTTATATGGAAAACTAGAAAAAAATTAAAATTAAAATTAAAATTAAAATTCCTCAATAAGTCTGGATTATGAGTCGAAATGTTTGTCACGATCTTATTATTAATCTTGGAATATATGCTTATAAGTATCCTTTGTGGATCACTTATAGCTCTATTATTTTTCTTCTTATATAATATCATATTTATTTAAAACTTTTAATATGTTATCTGAATTAATAAATGAAATAAACAATACCGTATCATCTAATAATAGTTGCTCTTCATCAGAGCTATCTGACCATAAATCAGAATCTGATGAGCTACTGTCGATCAAGTCCATTGCATGAAAATCATTATGATTTCTGAAAGGAGAATTTTTCTTTAATAAAATGTGTTTAAAGACATAATTTAAATAATTAAGGTCGTCATAATATTTTCTCCAAATTTAAATAATTAATACCTAACCTCTAAACAAAGGGGAGGAGTCAAACGTCCGAGCAGTCGTTCACGCAGTTGTCCGTTCGGTAAATTACGTCACGTGATTAGCAGATGAGAGACGCAGTGGATGCGCTAAGGGTGGAGTCCCATGGAGCGGAATACGCGGAAGCGGAATCAGCGGATCGCCAATCGCAAGATTATTCTGATAGAGCCCTTTCAAAAATTCCGTCGAAACAGTCTTGTGATTGGCGATCCGCTGATTCCGCTTCCGCGTATTCCGCTCCATGGGACTCCACCCTAAAGGCCAATGTCCACGATCCAAGAACTGTGTCCAAGTTCTAGTTTCGAGAAATGCGTAGCCAATCAGCTTGCAGCTATTCCATACAAGCTGCATGTTGATTGGCTGCGCATTTCTCGAAACTAGAACTTTGACACAGTTCTTGGATCGTGGACATTGGGCTTAAGAGCTGCATAAACGAATGCACCCTATGTGTGTGCTCCCCGCTTTAATGTAATGTAAGTAATTGACACTAGATGTCGTTACGATCGCAATCACAGGTTTGGTTAGTTTGTCCCGTCAATTCAAGAATTCGTGTTGAATGAAATTTTTTTTTCGATATTATCTTGCATTGATATAAAAAGACGATGACAGAGATAATCGACTTACGCCCCAATAAAAGTTTGATAAACTCAACTTTCGAAAAGTATCAGTTTTCCAACGAAGCTGTTCCTATAATTTCTGAAAATAAACTAAAGAATCGTAAGTACATGTGTTTGTAATTGTCCAGTACTATATACGTACAATTTTATATAAAATACGGAACGTAGGCAAAGGTCTTTTAACTTTCAAGAAATATTTCAGATGTATACAGATTGGAGCCAAATCAGAATCAAGAATCCTGGCTGGAGGCGAGGCTTTTTGCTTTTCACAATCACTTATTCAACAACGTGTACGACACGTCGTGCTGGTTTATCGACGAAACCTGGGCCGTATGGCGTCTGGATGAAGACAGTTCCTTAGATCAAGTGTACGAATTACACGTGGATGCACAGTCGTCGAAAGTAACGTACAATCCGTCAATCGGATTCACCTCGAATGATATTGTGGTAATTTCTGATGGTGGTGGAAACTTGCACATATTGATAGGATACGCAGGGGAAAATAGGAAGGTGTTTCTAATGAATCCCGAAGAATCTGGAGTCATCATGAATGTCCAATATGTGGAGGAGAGCTCGAAAGTTATTGTAACCATGTGCGCTATCGTTGCGGATGACAGCCAGAAAAAATATACGCAGCTTGTGTTACTGTCGTACAGCTTGTGCACGGAAGATGGAGCGACGAAAGTTCACAATATCGACAAGCAGATACTGAAAGTACAGGGCACCGTGGACTACGCTTGTGTGGAAGAGAACGGAGATTACTTGCACTCCATTTGTCAGGATAACATTAGTTTTGAGAACGACAATGTTGGTGTTGAAAACGCGCAGGTCTCCGAGATCAGATCGGAACACCCGGGCGTTAGTTCGCAAATTAGGATTCCAAAGTACTATTGGTCGCAGGACGAAGACTCGCTGACCGTTTGGGTTAAAGTACCGAAGGACCGTAGCGATAAACGGCCCAGAATAAGCGTCAAGCCGTTAGAACTGTCCGTTACGATAGATGACGAAACGTTGATACAAGGGGAATGTCAGCACAGATTGGAAGAGAATGTGGCGACTTGGAGGCACAAAGAAGGCGCATTGCAAGTCGAGCTAAGTAAACATGAAAGTGGATTGATGTGGAGCGAATTAATTAAAGGCGACACTGGAGGTGAATGTTTGCCCAACGAAGTTCTAGCCGCGGAAATTCATACGAGGTGCTTATAAAATTGCTATACGTACGCATGTAGTATCAGCTTTAATTTAATGATATTCTACATTTGGCATTTCATGTGACATTTAAATATTTACAGATATATTATTTTATTCTATTATATTTTAATAATTATTTGCAACACAGGCTAGCGCATTTGTGCACAGATCAACAAGACAACAATGCTGGTGGGGATCAGCCTTGTGTGGGATTCAATGCTGAGCAACTAGAAGAGTGCGATCTCGAGGGAAAGGATAATTTTTTGCAAAGAATCAACTTTCTCACACGAACGACCACGCATCTAGCTCGATTAGGGAGCAACAATCATGTATTGTTCACCTACAAGGGAAAACACGGTCAAACAGTGTGCTTAAGATACGATCACGATGCCTGCATTTGGAGAATTGGCGACGGAGATGCTCAATGGAGTCTACGACATGTCCTCAGTTTTCCTGGATTTGGCTACGTCGAGGCCAGCAAGACCAATAAAAAGTTTTGCGTGTCTCCCATTGGTAAAGCAGCAGAGATATATATTTTGAATATATTCCTTCAATTTAACGATAAACAATAACTGTGTAATATAGTGATAACTCGATTAATTTATTTAATAATATTAGCATAATTACACTTGTTTTGCCGCAGATGGTTCGTACATAGCTATAGTAGAACACACGAGACACGTGTTCCTGTACGAAAGGCCTGCTGTCGGAGCGAAATCTGCCAAACAAAGAATCGTGGATCTTGATTGCCAAGCTTCCCCCATTATGGGCGTCGTCGCTACAAACAAATACCTGATTGTACTTTCGAAGGAGAAATTATATCGCTTACAAATCCACACATGATAATTGTGCTGTACGACAATTATCGCTGGACGACATTCGACCCTTTCGTGGATCCTGACTTTTTTTTCTAGGAATAATGGGACTTGCACGTAATTCACAGTTTACCGAGTTTATTTTTGGGATCAGTAATTTTCAATCTGTATTCTCTCTAAATTCAAAATGACAGATCCAATATGGCAGACCAAAATATAAAATTTTCTTTAAAACTCATATTCCAAGGATTTTTAGGATCACTGATTTAATAATAATATGTTTTTATAGATGTTATTTCAAGGACACAAATATCAGTATCCGTTAACATAACAAAAGTACAGAAATATACAGGGTGAGGAAAAAGTACAGGACCGGTAAAATATCTCGAAAAATATGGGAGATACGGAAAAATGTTTCAGACAAAAGTTGTACGGTTTTAAAAGGGCTATATAATGGTAAAATTAATTTTCGAAAAATATTAATTTTTTATGATTATATGGAGGTCGCCACCATTTTTTTAAATGGAACCCCATCTTAATTGTTTATTATACTATCTTATTCTACTAATTAATATTAACAATTTTTGTCTGAAACATTTTTTTATTTACCTAATACTTTTTGAGATATTAAAGAGAAAATTTATAACTTTTTCAATGTTTAGCTTATGATATCTCGACAACTGTTTGTCAGAGGGAAAAGTAGTACAGGACTTTTTTACTTGATTTGGTCTCAGGAATATGCTGTCGCAATAGTGCTTTAATTATTGAAAATTTTGTGTATGTAAATTTTGTGGATGGTAGAATACACAAAAATTTTCCATAATTGGAGCACTATTACAACAGCATATTCCTGAGACCAAATTAAGTAAAAAAGTCCTGTACTACTTTTCCCTCTGACAACCAGTTATCGAGATATCATAAGCTAAACATTGAAAAAGTTATAAATTTTCTCTTGAATATCTCAAAAAGTATTAGGCAAATAAAAAAATGTTTCAGACAAAAGTTGTTAATATTAATTAGTAGAATGAGATAGTATAATAAACAAGATGGGGTTCCATTTAAAAAAATGGCGGCGACCTCCATATAATCATAAAAAATTAATTTCGTTCGAAAATTAATTTTACCATTATATAGCTCTTTTAAAACCGTACAACTTTTGTCTGAAACATTTTTCCGTATCTCCCATATTTTTCGAAATATTTTACCGGTCCGGTACTTTTTCCTCACCCTGTATATAACTGAAAAAGTCAGATACATGACTACAGTATCGTTTGTATTATATTAATAGAAAAGAAATGTTATGTAAGCATATTGATTGTTTACGCACAATATGTAAGGACTCACTCTGTGCTTCAAAAAAATTCACGAAATGTGAACTGTATTGATACATTTTTTATTTATCGACAGTTCAGTGTACGGTCAACCCTTATCGGCGCGCAGTTCTGAAAAGTCGAAATAGACGCGTAAACAACATCTTTGTACTGTTATTGCGACTAATATTATCATATGCCTCGGTGGTCGAATTGGTTGAGACGCCCACCTAGAGAGAACGGAGGTCCAGGTTCAAACCCTGGCTGAGATAATATTTTTCGCAATAAATTTTCTGTATTACAAAAATTGCCAGATACGGTCAACAAAAATCACTGATGTTATTTTTCATTTATGTTTTGTCAGTAACATTAGAGAGATCTGACATGTTCAAAATTTTCTACCTTACATTTGTTAATCAGCAACTCAAAAAGTCCTAAAAAATAAGTCGCTCAGACTTAATAAAATTTATTAGCATTTCGTTCCGTCTTATTGGGTCCGTCATTTTGAAATTTTCCTATAGTCTTCGGGCGCTGAAAATCTAAATCCGAAAGCACTTATGTGATCAAGAAAAAAGCAAGCAGTAAATAAGTAAAATTTTACAGATCTAAATACAAAATATTATTAAATATTTATATATCATTATACGTGTAATAAAAGAAACTAACAAGTATTAATATATTATACGAATTTTTACTTTTAATATATTATATTATATATATTATATCATATTTTATATTATATTATAAAAAATATAAATATTATATTTATATTACCTATATTAATACTTCCTTGTTAGTTTCTTTTAATATTTATATTTATATTACACAAATATTATATTTTACATTCAATTTCAATAAATATAACTATTAAAAAATATAAGTATCGACACTTTTTTTTGGAGTTGAAGCAGGTATTGAAAGTAACGTTATATTTACAAAACATAATTTAATTAAATATCAGTTTTACTGCATTATAAAGTACAAAAATTTAACATACGACATAAATACATATAAATATCTGTATACATATAAAAGATATATAAAAAAGATCAACATTTTCGTATAAAAACACCTGATTTCCATTCAAAAATATACATATGTAAATGTTATATAAAAATTCGTATATTTTAACACCTTTTCTAACTGTCAATATTTTTCCTATATAATTTCGCTTACACATACAATATATATAATTCTGAAGTTGTTTACTGACAAGTAAACAATAAAAAGTATATTATTTGTTAAAAGTCACCTATGGCAACAATAATATTGGATAATGCCTTTCTGGCATCACTTTCCTTAAACACACTTAAGATTTCCATTGCTTTTTGCGAGTGTTCCTTCACGAGCTCTTTAGTTAATCCAATGCCTGGACCGGCTGTGACAATTTCAAGCACCTACATACATGAAATATTATTCATATAAGCAAACATTTCATTCAACATATGACTAGGTGGGGAAAAGAATTTAGTCCAGCACGAATCTTATCGAATATTGACATTAAAAAAAAACCTTTAAATAGTCGACGTTCTCAACTGATTCCAATCCCTTGTCCAGCTCGATCAAAATTGATGGGTCATGTTCAACGTGGAACATGATTGGAGCTGCGCACAAATTATGTAAAATTTCCTTATCTTTATTAATGCACAAGCCCAGGTCCAAGGACGCCTGTAGAAACGCAATTGTTGCAAGATATGCTGTCCGATAGTTTTAGGAAATTATTGCAAAAATGATCCAAACTTAACTACAGTTTACGTCACCTGCCAAGCTAAAGCTAAATGTTTGCCAAACTCGTAACCCTTCTCCTCTATTTCTTTGCTGTGACCAGCAATTTTTAGTGTACTTTGGCAACTTTTTCCGAGCAACGATCCAGCGCCGTAAGTGTTTAAAAGCGTCCACTCCTTCAGTGCGTAACCTGTACGGTCTTCAGGTGGAATTTCTGGTATGGGAAAGTTTTGATTGTCCCTGCGTGCTACAAATTCCACTTGGCACAGATCTCTTACTGCAGACGATATTAAGAACAAAAGCTGAAAGTTATTGTGTTCTTTAATTACAAGCATCTTAATTAAAAAAAACAATATTCGCTTTAATTTTCTCACTTTCTATTAAATTAAAATTACAGCGTAAGAGAGAAAAGTGGCGACTGTACTTACATCCTGATTTTTGAGAGCTGCTAATTCAGTGCAACTGTTGCTAAGTAAGTAATCACCACATAACAATGCCATTTTATTACCGAAAGTTATATTATTTAATTCTGAAGATTCCAAAGACCCTGTATCTGTATTTAGGTTTACCAGACCTCTGTGTATCAAATTGCTAGTGCGTATCATCTCTGTAATCTCTGCCAACGCCCTTTGACTGAAATAAAATGTATATACATATGTATATTTTATATGTACAGGGTAAATCATTTTAATCAACGCACGCAAATATTTCTTCAGGGAAGGGGCCGACAAAAAATGACCTAGACAAAAGTTGTTGGGTTTTGAGGGAGACATAAGATGGTGTCATTAATTTGACTTTGAATAGTTGAAGGTCACCTAAAGGTCAGTTTCAATTTTTTAAATGAAACCCCCTATTGTTTATTATACTATCCTATATATATGTTTATTATATCCATATTATTTATTATACTGTCTTATTCTGCTCATTAATATGAACTTTTGTCTGAAACACTTTTTGATTTGCCTAATACTTTTGAGATATTCAAGAGAAAATTTATAACTTTTTCAATGTTTAGCTTATGATATCTCGATAACTGTTTGTCGCAAGGAAAAGTGGTACAGGACCTTTTTTACTTGATTTGGTCTCAGGAATATGCTGTTGCAATAGCGTTCCAATTAATGTACAGTTTACCTATGTAATACTCCTGCAGCCTTGTCCTCTTCTATTGGTTTTGCATTCAAGTGACCGGCAGCTTTGGAAATTAACAGCAAGATAAGACCAAATGCCTGTGTGTTACGTCCATTGTAAATAATAGTCCTATCATTAAAAAAAAGATGTACAAATCAAGCTTTGATTTTCAGAAGAGCATCATCACACATGGTAATTTACTTGGCTGTCTTCAATACAGGATGATTGGATCCAACCAGCTTCCTCAGGTGCAACGCAACATTGGCAATCTCGTCGCTCAATAACCATCTTAAACTTAAGAAAGACGTCGGATATCCAACGATTTTCTCTGCCTCCGACATAGTCTTATTCCAGTCCGTCTTTTGACTCACTGCCAACTTGTTCTCGGCTCGATCAGTGTTGCTGGAGTGAAATCTGTCTCGCGCAGAAACACAGACTGTCCTGTGGATTTGCAGAATCTTGTGTGATTTCCATAGAAATGTAGTAACCATACTGCTCCCTCTGCAAATCCTGAACACAGCTGTGTTTGCAGACATCGTCCAGTTTACTTTTCAACTTATTGTAGATGATCTTCTAGAAAAAACCTTATGTCAGTTAAAAGAAACTCAGAATTTATATATGCAAACATAAATTTTAAATTGATTACTTTGTAGTGCCAAGACAGTGATAAAATATGATTTAATACAACAATACTTAAAGACAGAAATAAAGATTATTAAATACGACACTAAACAGGCGTGAATTTAAACGTAATACAGTTTAGCAACTTATACTCAAGGGTTAAGAAAAGACATACGTGAATCATTGAAACTTTCTCTTCTGACCTAACTTTCAAAAATTTCTCGTACAATGGCACTGCCAATATTTTTGGAAAGAAACAAATTGCTTTACACAGTAAAAACGTATATTAAAAGCTTCTAAAAATCCTCACCAGCCACTGACGTAAATTTAATATTAATAAAATTTCTTTTAAGAAATTTCTCGTGTCAATATAAAACTATATTAATAACAGCAAAAATTCTTTAAAATGCGGTTTTCTCATCTCGGAAGTTAAGGTCGTGAGGGAAGGCTGAATAAAACGTTGATTAGGAAAAATATTGAAGTGAATATTTGGCAACACGTGCGAGAAAAAGGCAAGTAGGTCACATCTTTTTTCACGTAAGCGTAAAAAGTAACAGGGGTGCAATAGTCGTAAACAAATTAACAAATTTCTTCGTGGTACATATCGAGACACTTACCGATGGGTCGAATAAATTAAATCAAGCAAAAGGAATATCGTGCGAGGATGAACAATTGTTCAAATCGTATTTGCCAGCCTGGAATGTCACACTACGTTACACATGCGATAAAAGCAGCAACTGTAGCATCATTGAAGACAGAGATTCTGCAGAGATTCTTTAACATAGTATAGATTGCCTCAATCAGGACACTTGCCTCCGATTGGTCGTGACGTCACTGGTGGTGTTCTTTATCCTTGTCACTGGGTGCTTTTCAATATTCCTAGCATTTTAAATTTTCGTGCACGCAGCAGGTGGGCGGGTCACAGCGACACACAGCTACTACGGGTGCTTTCCAGCAACGTACAGTCGGGAGCAATGAGGTTGCGA
>NW_011966938.1:57931-65569 GCF_000949405.1 Vollenhovia emeryi | reverse complement strand
CGTACGCGCACGTAGAATTCCTGTATTTACGTTCGTAACGCCGTAACGTCAGTATCTAACCGAGTATACTCTACCCACTCGCGGAGAAGATCATTTTCTACGGGAGGGAACTGGGTGTTCCGCAATTTCCGAAATTGATCTGACCTCCGGACATTCTTGGGCGCAAATGTTTGAATCGCCTTGGCTCTCTGTTATGTGATGTGGTCTTTCTGTAGTCGTCACACCACTTTTTCCTTCTCGACAAAATGAAGAACGCGATAGATAAACAGCGTGACCGACACGCAATTGAGCAATCGCGACATGTTTACTTGCTCATTCAAAGTGAATCACTAGTATTATCGAGCACAAACAACCGTGGACCCAATCAAAAATGGCACCCCCCGTAATCACACTTTGTAGGCGATTGGGCACGATTGTTAGACGATAGTCGTTCATTGGATGAGATGTAATGAATTAAAACACAATTTTGATTATGTACACAGTTTTTATGAGGAAGATTCCAACATAGGGAGAGAGTTTCTGGACTACTTTCTCTTACATTATTTTATAGAGACATGTTCAATAAATTCTGCCAATTCTTATCGAAAATCTCGAAAATTAATCGTTTTCCCCGCAGACTGCAATCCCTCCCTAGATTGATGGTATTGTTTTATCGGTTGTTGACGTCGATGCCGAGATGGTTGTTTGGAAAGTGTTAGATGGTGATAAGAAAACTATCGAGCTAAGTTACGCGCGGGGGATATCGTATTCCAATGTAGACAATTTGTCGCAGGAGGAGTTGCGATAAGCGTATATTGACAAGAAGCGACCGCCGTGCCAAAATTCAGTTGGGACGGTTGTTCCCGTGTGAGTTTCCGTGAGCGAACAGTACGGGAGTAGAATTTAGTGCAACCACGTTTGCGATTCTATAGCTCCTTGGACGGTAGTAAGCCGTTTTACGGTATTGCTGGATTATACGTAATGCATTTTGCATACAAACGCGCAGGGTGTATTCGTACACAATTCGTGCATGTGGTTCACGGATACTCTCGTCCTCATCCAGCTTCATTGTGTCCAATAACATTGTGTAGATACTGTGTTTCTAGCTGTTAAAGTTGCAATGTATTGCATTTCCAAGTACGAAAGTAATTAAAAGTAATAGCGAAAAGTATACTACTGCTTGTAAGTATCTCGACTCTGTGCGCGCGTAACGTTTTGTTCGTAAAAACAATTGCTAGGCGGCGGTAAAAACGAAATAGAGCATCAAGTGGCACCAAGTGGTTTTATAAGTATGATAAAAATAAAAATAAAATATCTTCCGTTCATTCAAGTATGAATTTACCGAACACTTGTCATCCAAAAGAAGTGCAAGTGCTGGTAGACAAGACAAATGTCTGTTCGTGCTTGTACTTTTTGGATAACAAATAAATTTTCGTGAAGGTTGGTCACATTAGTCTCATAGGGATTAGTCTCATAACTAAAACACCCATACGTTACGTTTCCTGTGATGATTTTCTCATTTATAGACGACATCCCTTCCGGATGAGTTAGCGCAGGATCTTTCTATGCCGCTGTTTACGTGTCCGAGTTTCGCACAACATTCCGCGATACGACCTCGTGTACGGAATTACATTGCATGGAGTTGCGACGCGGCGGAGTTTATTTTTAAGTTTCGGCTACAGTCGTGCCGAGCAAAGAAAGGAGGCGCGTTATTTGTAGGATTTTGTTGCCTTCATCCGCAATTGAAGTACTATCGATTTAAAATCCCTTATCATAGTCGCAGATTGGGGAATTGCAGCCAGCTACGCCAGCTGGATTTATGCGTGACAACTTAAAGAGCCTCGTAAACGCGGGCGGAATGGCGGAGTCTCGATTAAGAAACGATCTACAGCGGTTTCAGTGTCCAATAGACCCGGATGGGACGCATCCGATAATACGAGATATTTCCCGCGCGTAATAGGAACGTCATTTCCCCCTGCGGGACTATGCGCGGCATATAAAGAGAAACGAGACGATCGAAGAAGCGGGATAAGAGAAGGGAACATTTTTTTTGGTCTCACTCCATTTGCTTCTCTTCCAAACTAGCTCCGGAAGCGAGAAACGATATAGTTTTTAATCTTCGACGACACAACTCGTCGGAGATTAAAAGCGCTCATCGAAAGGGTTACTGTTTGCAGTCGCAAACGTGCGTTTGCAATTTTGACCTACATTTTCAGTTTCGTGACTGTTACATGCATCAGGATAAACACGTGTAAATATCGTCTCGCTCGAGATCGTGCATTAGTGTAGTGATATAAAATGCTTTTACCTTTTATATATACGGGATTTAATTGAAAACGCAAATATAGTGTAATCGTGTAAGACAAATTAGTGTTTTTTTCTTACTTGAATAAAATATTCATGATATTCCGTTATCAGGATTTTACGATTTTGCTACATTATTTACTTGATTATTTAGCAACTTTTCTAGCATAGCACAATATCTAGAGAGCTTTGGACAGGTATTATTCTTCCTATTGCTCCAAAAAACTTTGACAGAGCTTATTGATTTTACCTAATTCAAGCGCAATATCAACTGAATTTTTCAAAAATACCGTATCAACCGTGAAATTGTTCTAATCGCTTACCAAATATTACAATATATTGTCAAACTGCTTCACGGTCCTAATCATTACGTAAATCTTCTGTAGAATCTTGAGAGTCTTTACTACCGTTGGGTATCCCGCAGTAAAAGTGCTACTTAAAAAAAAAAACTCCGTCTTGAAGAATGGAGTAAAACCACCGGCGGCAAAGATGCGTGAGAAGATGATGGTAGATCATAAGCGGACACTTAGATACCGCGTGGTTTTTGTGCTACGAAATCGAAACGGGTCCTGCGGTTGCCGCAGGACAGCGGGGGCAAAGGAAAAATGAGGAAAAAAATATGGAACAACATTTCGGGATACTCCCGGGGCGGGCCGAGGTAAGGGAAGTACGATCGCAAAGTTGCTAATCCGAGGGGTGATCGTATCGCGCAAGGATATGTCACAGGAGCGGCGACCCCTTCGGAAGGCATCAGATGTAATTGATAACCTGGAGAATATTGCTCAACCGAACGTGCATGTGAGAACAATAATAAAAAGGGGATGAGAGCTCGGTCCATCCTACGCGACTACGCACGCATTCGTTTGTTCCTGCGTCTGTCAGGGCGTGTATCGTTCTCTTTGTCACGAATATCGATGCATATGCATGCGCCGGGGGATACGGCGGGTCACGTCCGAGCCATTCTTCGTAGGTAATTGATTTACGAATGCGCAACGACTCGTGCGTCTCGCGTACGCTTCTAAAGAAAAATGCAACGCGGATAAAGCGGCAGTGCGATAACAACGGAAACGACATTATGTATTATTCGTGTTAGCAATCTCAATTATTATTCGTATTGTAAGAGGATTGATGGTTAATGTAATTGAAGTAAATTGGAAATTTCTTACAATCACGAGAAAGAGGAGAATTTACGGTTGTAGTGAATGATTCGAGGGTTTCTTTAACGATAATTATTTCAATGTATGTGTAAGATGCAGACTTTTTCATATCAATTTATTTACGGTGTATAACTAAAACATTCCAATTAAATTAGATTTAGTTAAATTTTAATTAATTTTTTAAAGTGAACATGTATGTATCCGCCCGAATTTAGTATTTCGTCATTTCGACTCGAAATAACCGGGGGAAAAATGGAAAAAATCTCATTATATAGTATATGGTCTCAATCATGTAATATCTAATTATATCTCATGAGACCCAATTCTAGAATCAGATCTTCAGAGATTTGACACTTTCCTTGAATGTTCGAGATTGTCTCTATTGAGATCTAACTAAATTTAATTAAATGTCCTAAGAGGAAGGACATTTAATTAGATCTCAATAGATAATAACATCAAATGTTCACTAAAAGTACTGAATCTTTGAAGATCTGATAATTTTAGAATTTGATTTAATTTTGTTACATGACTGAGACATATATAATGAGATTTTTTATTTTTCCCGGGTACTGAATTACTTTATACGATGGACACAATATTTATGCTGAAATAGATTTGCATAAAATAATATTACTATCGTGCTATTGTTAATATAGCTTGGCTATCTGATCTGTCTGATCAAAAATCAATAACATCTACAGCTGTCGAATAAAGCAGTTATAATTATTGGATAAAATACTTTATCAATACAATTAACGCTTCAATAATATTAATCAATACTAGGATAATGAAATTGTATATCCCCTATAATATTGTGATGAATATTTCCAGGCATGAATTTAATCCAATCGCAAAGCTCCACATGACAATTATAAATATTGACAACAATTATAAATATACAATAAATTTATAAAGCATGTATTATATTCTAAGTGTAGAAATGTAAATGTACGCAATACATTTCCGGTATGTGTATCCTTTGTACAAAACGTATGTAAGAGAGCGTTAAAAACTTGTAACTTTTTAATAATATAGAGGGTGTTATGTAATACCCGCCTCGCCTCTTCTTTGCGGATAGAACGGACTAAGTCGAAAAGTCCTGTGCCATCTTGCAATTTCCGCAATAGTTAACGAGTTATTATAATTATTAAAAATTACTGTCTTAGCCCGGCCTACCTCAAGCGCGCGACGAGTTGCGGCCGTCCCGCGATCGGCGCGCGGGGAGTTGTTTATTATACGTAGCCGTTGCCGTGTGTTATAAGCAACTCCCCGAGCGCCTAGCAACACCGATCGCGGGACGGCCGCATCTCGCCGCGCGCATTAATTGGGCAGTAGGCCGGGCTAAGACAACGATTTTTAATAATTAATAACTCGTTAACCATTGCGAAAATTGCAAAATGGTACAGGACGTTTCAACTCAGTCTAATCCGCTCTACCTGTAAATAACAGGTGAGACGGGTATTACGTAACACCCTGTATACATATAATGCGTGTTATGATATGAGATACTAAAATAGTACATCATAATTTATCACACGTGAAATTTATTTCGTGGAAGAACATAATTAAATTAAATTTATTACAATAAATTATATTATTTTTTCAGTGACTCTCGGTCACTTGACTTCAACACAGATTTAATGCAACAATTTTTGTGCTTTTATATTATAAAATTTGACAGAAAGAAAAGTTTTATTTGAATAACAGGGAAAATACAGTAACTGTGAAATGACGCGTATTTAATTAAAATCTACACCTATTCTCTGAGTATTGGAAAAAATTTATGGTATGCTCACATATGTTTTACGTTTTTCCAATTCGATAAAACATTGCAGCCAGTGAGTAGGATAAATTGCGTTGATGTCTATATGTACATATACAATATATGCTATTTAAATACTTATTGTAACAAAACTGCTTTCCGATTATCTTACACAAATCGGATTTACTTTCCCGAAATAACCATAACGAATATTAAAATTTACATTATTCTTGAAATCATACTTTTTAATTGAAAATCATTATTTTACTACTTGATTCTCAAGAAGTTATATTTTTTTATTGTCTTTCGAAACAATTTTACGTATTGTATATTATAATGTCATGTATGTATGTAAGCAATTTTATTATAATATTTTACATATAATATGAAATGTTTTTGAAATGTTTACTTTATTTCCATTTTTAATAAGGTGCTTGACAATAGCTTTTTTACATGATCGAGTACATATAAAGAGCTGCTTCGTGAATTATAAAACGATTATAGATGGGTATAAAATACATTTCAGTGAATTGTCATCTCATACCATGTTCTATTCCCCTTAAGGTTTCTCTTGCCGATAACCGTATCCCTTCAGGCAATCTCAATTGCCTCGGTATAATCAGCAGACCTCTTACCAACCACTCCATGCTAAATGTAAATGAAGTCTTATAGATGTTGCACAGTGAGTAAATAAACTTTTAAAAAACTACTGTTTTGAAAAGCGTATACATTTGTGCTTAAATTATTTTTCTAACATTGCATAAAAAGTACGCTGTACAATTAATCTTTTGAGAAGTTATAAGTTTAAAACATATGTGTTAAAATAAAACTGAATAAAAATGAAATATTCTTCCAAATCACATAAAAATTTTTACATGAAAGCATTTGAAAAATTTTGACATTACTGAATTCTAAAATCACACAATCAAAATATCAGGTCAAGTATATAATTGATTAATGTATTGTATTAAACTTCAAAATATAATTTCTATTTATATAAAACTCACTACTTAGTAGCTTAATGGGAATATATCTAAATTTTTGAATAAATCCTTTCGCGCCCGGCTGTCTTCATGGTCGATTCAATATTTCACCGATGCAATTATATCGGAGTGATTAACAAACCTCTTGTTTGCCATATTAGTCTGGCTTCAGAAGTCCGGCTTAACTTCATCTACTCGATATCGCGAATTAATTACCAGACTCCATTGCCGAACACTCGACCATTGTGTAGCAACAATCACGTTAGATGTGCTGCTCGGTATATTGTGTAACAAGTCGAGTCACTGATAAATTCTCTCTGCAAATTCGCATGCTATCCTTTATTCTACGACTAACGGTCGTTGGTCAGATTACATCGACCCGACAAATAAACGATTTGTGCTGGTCTCCCCTGGAACATGCATTTATGCTTACACGTAGCTATGAGAATGAAGGTGAACATTTGTTGCTCGCGTTATGAAGAGATCACTTCTGCAAAGATCTGTTAAAGTAGTTGCGTCATTTCGCCACTTGCGAATTGCTGAGTGCCCAGGGTTGGGAAGTGACTCGTTATTTGTAACGAAGTTACAGTTACTTTTTTTTAAAACTCTAACTTAACTTCGTTACTTTCTCTCCATCTGCAACTGTAACTTAACTCGGTTACATTTTTTCGATAACTAGTAACTAATTTAATATAATTACATTAATAGCTACTTTATATATTTTTTTAACCTCCACAGATCGTATTAGGTCTTGCATTTGCGCATATAAACGCCTTTATCGGCGCTTTACAATTTAAATGCAGATTTGATATTTTTATTTTTATTTCAAGAAAGTAACTGGAAAGCCATGATTCGTTATTTATTGAGTAACTGTAACACGTTACTTTTCAGAATTGGTAACTTGTAACTAACTAGACATTTTTGTAAAGTAACTTTCCCAACTCTGCTGAGTGTGTAGAAAATTAACTAAGGAAGAAAAATAATTAAGGAAAACGTTACTTTTTATGATTAATTTTTTTTCCTTATAGAGATCGCAAATACTGAAATTTTTTATTTTTATTGTTTTTTTCAATATTAAATGATATATTATTATATATATAGTATCTCATTTGATTAGTCCGTTAGTACTCATGGCAACGCCGCAAATTAAAGAATTTTCTTTGATACGAGTGGGTATCGTAACTTATAATATATCGTCATCATGTCGACACACCACGCTATAAATTTAAAACTAAACAAAAAATAAATTAGCGTAAAAATATAATTAAAGCTACAAAAAAACCTCAAAAAGTTATCCCAGAGCTTACCGAATCAATTTATATCGTAGGATCTGGCATAATGAACGTACACAGCCTTGACAAGGAATACGTGGAGTTCGGGGTGCGATTTTCCCATTGACATTCAGAATTATCAAAATGAAACGAGAGGGGGTTTAACAAGCAGCTTTCATATA
>NW_011966938.1:32385-51942 GCF_000949405.1 Vollenhovia emeryi | reverse complement strand
AATAATAACATTACATTTAACTGTTTAATATTTTTTATTTTTGAGAGATTTTTATTGTTAGAAATAAAATGATCGTATAGAGAAAGAATGCGTAAAAATAGAAACAATAAAATATATCTATAGAAAGTTCCTCTAGTTTGTTTTTAACACTTGATTTCAAACTTGTCTCTCAATGTTTTATTTGAAGAATATTGTATGAAAAAGAACATTTCTAGAAGGAGTGAATCAACTAAAAAAAAAGCTTTCACGCATCACCAGTGGCTTCTGGTTTTGAATCGCCTTGTTTGCATTATATGATATTTACCTACAGTAAAATTACATTTACGAAAAATCCCATTGTTTAACGTCGCTAGTTTTCGTCCGCTTGTGACATCATTTTCGATTTGATAATGATAATACGATGGCGTAGGGGATAGGAAAGAACTTTCAACTATACAAGGCACGTATTATGGAATTATTCGGAATTAATTCCGATTAGAGAGAGAATTGTTTAAATACTTCCTAGACTTCTATTGTGTTATGTTTTCTAGGAAAAACGAAATAGTGCCGATCAGAATCTATTCCGAACAGTTTAATAATACATGCATTGATACATGTAGCTCGAATCGCGCGCGTTCTTGCAGACAGCAATCTTTTCTCTTACATCGTGTTGTCATACAATGTGCTATGAAAGTGACATTATACAATAAAAGTGAAGAGACTAGAGAAATGTGTGTGGTGTGAAGGATGGAAGGGCAGTCGATACTGTCAGCGGCGGTGATAATAACAAAGTAGCAAATACACAATTGAGAAAATCGCTTGGCTTGTCGCCAGTCGCAAACGCGCGACGATGAAGTTTTATTAGATCGAGAAGCAGCTTTCATCTCTCGACCGTCTGTACTCTGGATGAAATAACGGTATTTCATAAACGCACACAGCGAAAACTCTGCGATCCAATTTCACTTCTACCAACGCTAATAATGAACAAAATTTATCATTTTGTTTTCCTAACGGAAATGTCATGACTCTGATATTTAGATATACAGGTGTCGTGCCAGATATGAGCGTGTCTGCGAAAATAATATGATGTCCATAAATAATAAAAATAAATTAAATAAAAGAAGAGAGACAGAAAAAACGAGGCTAAAATGAAATATCGTGACAAATAAGATTTGTCACGAAAACTATAAGAAAATTTGAAGAAAAAATTATCCCACTAAGTCTTTAACGGTGCATAAATATCTCGCACAAATAGTTTACGTTCGTTTAGTTCACATTTGTTTACAAATAATTAAAAGTAGGTTACAACTGTTATTAGCGAATGAGGTTACTAAATACTGTTGTAACTTAAAGTTACACAGTATATATTAAATAACTACTGTAAATTTGATTTTGCCCGGCACATATTAGTGCATTTTGATGCACGATGTATCTACAGTTTCGCAAAACAGCGTATTAGTTATTCTGGTTAACTGCAGTTATTCATTAAGGGAAGAACATGTTTAAATGGGGACATGTGATGAATATCTATTAACGATAAAACTGAACAAATAATGACATTACTTGTTCTTTAACATTACTTGAAATGATGAGAGCAAAAATGGGTTGTCATTTATCCTTCGCGAATTACATCTCGGCCAACTGTGCAACACATGCAACGTTACTCCGTGAAACATTTTTTATGTAAAAAATTTGTATTTTATTGCGAATAGTTATTTTCCTTTTACATTCATCTATGTGCGTCAGCACAAATTGATATTTTTTTCTTTTACGAATGTTTAATTCTACATCACATCCTATCATCATCGATTTTAAATCGCGAGTAGCTGAATCTGAAATTATTTTTAGCATTGTTCTGGTTCTGCTGAACGCGATAACAGTTTCAATTAAAATCGTTATCATGACGACGTAATCATAAAATGGTTGCTCTTTTACGAAAAAGAAACAATGTGACTATGTTTAATTGTTTCGAATTAAATGTCTCGTTTTCAACACATAAGTCTTGAAAAAATGTACATACGTATAGATACGTGTAACAAAATTAATCTACGTGTAATTTATATTTTATAACGATTTGCTTAGATAGGTAGCTAATTAATATTTTAGTCTTTGTTCCCGCAAATATTCAGCGAAAGGAGTGAGGACAAAAATTGTCCATACCGTCGCATTCCGATGGATTACGATTTCGTGATTTAATGTCGCAAAGATTATCAATAAAAGCGTACAGTGGAATATCCGCCGAAGGAATAAATTTGTGGAAAGCTCGGATGTGGTGATAATCGAATTGTGATTGGAAATGTTGATTGCCAAGGCGTTTAATGTTCCGTGACTCGCGGCTAGTCGGGATGAAAATGCATGTTGGCGTTGCGATGGCAACATGAAGTGTCCGTGTTGAATTTTGTGTTTATACGTTCGCACGCGAAATGTACATTTTGCATCGATTCATTCGCGAAGATGTATCCGCGTATGCGTGCGTGCATGCACGAAAAGAATATGGGTTACAGATAGGCACGCACGCAGTTGTTTTCATGCTGCTCGTTTGTCGTTTGGCGAGGTATAATAGCGCGACCACCGAGATGCTTCCGGTATGCTGAAATTTCGTAAAAATATTTGCAGCGAATTAAAAGTTAAAAATAAAATCGCTTACACACTTTCGAAAAACGTACATTTCGACTGAGTTGCTACATTTGCTGTCATTTCTGTGTTTTGTTCGCTCCCATAGAAACAAAAGACACGTCGACGTCTTTTATAATAGTGATAATATAAAATCAGGATACGTATAATAAGGATAACGTACAAAAGGGCAAAGTTTACGCGAATAATTAAAAAATATCGTTTATCAGCGACTCGTGAAATCTTTCATTCACATTTAGTCCCTGATTCGCATTTGGTCACCCTATCTTATACGCATGTAGAAAGGTCCGTTTTAATTTACGCTGTATACATATACGTATAGTGCAGTAGCACTTTATGCGAGTTTGAATTATGCAAATTTCATTCATGTAAATTCATATTATGCAAATTTGAGATAGCACAATGTATAAAAAGCATCGATAATGCCTCACTTCATGCGGAAAGCATGATGAGATAATGCAAATCCGGTGGAACTCAAAGGAGCTTATCACCCAGTTTTATAGTGAGAGAACAGTGACAAAGGAGGAAAACGTTTAAGGATTGTTATGACACTTAGCCACTTTTTCACGGCACACTTATTATCTTTTATCATTTCCGCTCTTCAATTAAAGGAACTATTCTAGTGTAAAGAGTAATTATTTTGCAATAGGTAACTCTTGATTCTGTATGCTATCTGCATTTCGCGACGTGCGTACACGTCACCGCATTTTGCAACTTCACCGACGCAATATGAGACAAGTAGTGCCACATATTAATGAAGTTGTAGAGTTATGCTCCTTGTTATGTTGGAAATTATAATTAACAGTACTTTGCGAGTGCTATGTGATACACTGTAACATTTTTGCGCGTGAAATAACTCGGAGCGCTTACATTGCGTCACAAGTTCAGTAGAAAAGACGTTAATACTAAAAGGTAACGTTCTGGCAAACGTTTAATGAATGATTTAGACATTCTAGAAATGTGATTTCGGGTTAACTGCCGAATAATTTTGCTCATTCGCTATGTTGTTGCACAGTGCTTTATTTGTGCTAAAGCATTTTCGCAATATCAATACAATACCGTATTCATTGCAGTGTACATTTTTTCACGACCTTTTACACTTTTCTCATAATTATTTTTTCTTGCAATTATTTTCATTAACTGTAACAAGTCTTTCCAGTAAGTTAATTTTTACATAAAATCCTAAAACGTTAAAAATAAAAAAGTTCTCCTACAATAAAAATAATACAAGTGCAAATCTATAGACAGAGTAAATACTATAATACAATTATTTTTAATCAAACGTATTGATATCTCTCTCACGTTGCTTGGAAAATTTATATAAGTGTATGGAATATTTTATAGAATATATGACTTCTTGTTTATATTCGTTATTGCTCCACTCACACACTTTTTGCTTTACTCTTGACTGAACGTAGAACAACTCGTACACGCCAATTGGATCGTATTTCTATAGATTTAAGATAAAAAATTGTATAGTACTAGCCCTATCTCGTTCAATTTATGTCGCCAGTAATAAAAACGAGATATAAAGAGTTTTAGAGGCAAAACTGCCATTTTATTACAATGCTTTACCATACAATGATTAAGAACAAAGTTTATTGGATGTTATAAAGATTGTGGTCTCAAATTTAAGCAAAAGAGTTTCCTATATTTTATTAATATCTGTAACGTCCGGATCGACTGGATAATCAACAATTATTTTTTATTCTTATTAATCTCGGTAATATGTAAAATTGTGCATGGCTATGTAGATGTGTCTCCAAGTGTAAAGTTACGATATTCTTTTTTATATTCATTTAATCGATTATGTTAAATAATAATCAATCTTCTCCTTCGATATATTTGGCATGAATTTGATTATGCAATCAGTTTGTACAAAGTTTCTTCGCATTCTCATTCTTGTAAATGGTTTTTTGAAGTAAAAAATATAAGCTTGGATACATATTCAGAAAATTGTATTATAGATGAACAATATGGAAATACTAGAGCGTATGCTATGTCCTGATAAGAAAAGATTGAACATATAAAAAAAACACACACACATATAGAACATATGGGTGAAATAAAATTAATTGAAACGCGAGTAAATGTAATATAAGTCAATGACAATATTATTTTTCTTTCGTAGAGTCATTAATGATAATTTGCGTGACAAATGTCTGTTATAGTATGACAGTTTTACGTAACATTATTAACAATACAGTACAGTGACTGTTCGTTTATTTTATCTATATTTTTTGGTTACTCACGGAATAACGAATTGACATCTATGCCGACGATACAAAATATCATCCCTGGTATTATGTATTATATAATAATAAGAGCATTGTGGTTCTAATTGAAAACGATATCAATGGAACAGATTTACAAAATTGGCGTATCGCGCTTTTTCCACATCACTTTCTACAAATTCAGTTGTCAGGCACGCCGTTTGTTGGCCGTCATTTACAATTTAGTGCTTGTCGTTCAAAACCGTATTTCACATATTAACGTGGAAACAGTTAAAACGGGATGTAATTTATTGCCGCGATAAAACGCATTTGCCATGGCTGGTCGGAATGAAAAAGCATTGTACCTTTTAAATTGATAACACACAGCTCCTCATTTTCGTCCGCCGTTGTCAATTAATTGCAATATTGTATGGGTACGCATATGTGCGAGCGATTTCAATTGTACAGAACGTTGGGGGCAATTATTTCAATGTGTGCGGTAAAGTACAGTCGTTGCGCACGCAGAAGATGCTAAATCAGTATAATGATGTTAATAGTGTGCTTTAATTACTGTGCCAAAGATAACAGTTAAATCGTATTATAACGTTTATAACATTTGTATCATCCATATCGTTGTGTTATACAGCTATCAAAATGAAATAAAGTGCGATTTAATGTTCCTATCTTTTAATAAGCTTTTAATAAACTTGTTATCTTTTAAACTTTCACATACACCGCGATATATTATGACTATATGTGGATTTATTATGACTATTATGCGGATTTATTAGTGTCAGCAATAGATACTCGTTACAATAGATATTCGTTACATTTTACGATACGTGAGATAAAGTCTCTTTTTCAGGTTTACGTTGTCTTTCCGTTAGCTTATTGTTATTTGTTTCCCAAAAGCGCTTTAATGAACTGCACATTCTTAACGTACTTGAGTAGATTAACTATATACGTTGCTACGGTGGTGGCGTATACGTGACAGAATAACGTGTTGTGCCAGAGCCGTCGTACAGCAAATTAGAGAATGATGCATCATTGGTAAACCGTGATGCATGGTGCATTATCTAGGCGGATAATGTGCAAATATTAGCCTAATGCTTAGCATTGTAATGGATCAATAATGCGGTCTAGCGTTCAGAGTTGCGCATCTCTGACTGCATCCAACAATGCAGCCGCTGTTGCGCTTAATGATCACTCGAGAACCAAACGACCCTCGAAAGAGACTCTGTTGACTGTACCATCGTAACAGGATGTATTTATAGCAGCTCTCTAACGAAGCGATTGACATTTTCTGACTCGTCCGCAAATATTTATTGACGCAGGATATGATGAAAAAAAATCAATTAATACAATTTCTCGGCGATGTCTCTACATAGCGTAAGAAATTATCAATTAAAACGTGCTACCTTTAGCAGTTTGATATGTTTGCGTTGCTAACAAAGTTTCAATGGGAGAAACTTAAATCGCACCGGTGGATAACCGATTGCGTCGGATTATTTTCAGGTTTGGAGATGTTGTAAGTTGCACAATATTTAAGACATGTTTATAAAATAATGTCATTAACAAGTATGATTGCTGTCATCTAGTCAACTTCTAGAGTATGTTTCTGCAAACATTCTCTTTTATGGGAAAACATTTCAGCAGGTTTTGTTATGCGATAAATGTTTGCTAACGTTCTTTCTATGAACGAAAACATTTACTGTGCTATTTGCCATTTGCGTGTTTCATGTATGGGATATATTTTAAAATAGTGACAGATAATAACGTTGAATACAAGGTATATCAGTTTTTTAAAATGGAATTTATCAAGTCTGTTGCTCTTGACACAAAATATTAACGTGAGTAAGATATACTATCCAATCAAGAATTATATAATTTAATTATTTAAATATGTTTTGTTAGATGAAAAACATTTTTATCTTCTCCACAAAAGTATCTTCTCTACAAAAGTAATAATATCAACGAATTGTGCCAACTTAAATGGATATTTATACAAAATAGATACTTTATTATTTTTGATATTAAAGTGTTATATCCAAACAATCGAGCATGAGATTTTCCCGGAAGAAATAAAGGAGATAGTAATATTAATGAGACAAATTTTGAATACTTATTTAATAAAAATATAATGCAAGCAAATTTAATACACATAAATTGCGATGTATGAACAATTTTGAATAATATTGTTTCCTTAATACATCGCAGAATAACAATTTTAAAATATTTCATTTTTAGGTAAAATAATTAAATATGTATATATTAGTATGTATTATTTTAATGTGTGAATAATGCAATTGCGAAGTAATCCTGCCGTTATTTCCATGAAGTCGAAATAATCCACAATAACACAATTTCTATTATAAACGAAAAGCTTTTTATTTTATAGCAATATTCAATCAAAAAGAAGTAATATTTAATCTTTTGAAGATAATATGAATTTATTGCATGTTTTGTCTACTAAACGTCAACTTTATAAGACTAAACTTAAAAGATTCAATACATTTGAATTTCGTTTATTAAAGTTATTTTAAATTGCATGTTAGTGTTTCTTTTTACTTGATTTTAATCTGATTTAATCACTTGATTTTAATCAATCAAGTTCAGTTCCATAAAGAAATTATAGTAAAATTTGTTTCCGTATTATAGAGAAAGCTTTGCAATCAAACAGTATCTACACTTACATTATAGTGTCCTCACATAAGTAAAAGTGTTAATGTTTTATAACGGTATAAAGCTCTCACAGGACTTTGCTCGCAATTTTTTAAATAATTGAGTATTCCTCAAAGGGATGTTTGGGCTGTACGTGCATGTGTTTCTGCTACGCGTATTTACTTGGCGGAGGAATAGAGAAACGTAGCAATGAAACTAATAGACAACTCTTGCTTCATCGACTGATGTGAAGCGTGGCGTAAAGTCGGTCAATGCGGCTTCAAAGTGTTAACGCGGAGACTCACTTTATTAGCTGATAGTTAATTCCACCTACGACTTCGTTCCGCGATGCGGTTCGATCCTGATGTCATTACGCCGTTCGTAAGTGGCTGAGCGAATATTGCACAAATGCGCGCAGGAAATTATTTCCTAGAATAGTGCGGAAGCAGAGAGAAAGCATCTCTTAATCATTTTCTACCGATGACACCCAAGCAAGTGCAATTTTTCACTTTATTCGTTTAGTCCTCGCCACGTTTTATCTTGAACATTCACGTTGACAGCTTAGCCATTTATTTTTATTTCTAATAATTTTTATAATAATCCAACTGCGTGTATGAAACTTTCTCACTTCTAATTTGCACGCAGTCAGTTAAATGCAAGTTGAAGATATTTTTTCTTTAATTTTAACCGAAGATTTTTATTCATGATAATTTTAGAACTACAGACCCGACAATTTTGATCGTTTAATAATAATGACGGTATTTCTAACAACACAGTTTAGTGATAACTATATTTTTATTTTAAAGTTTCAAAGATTATAATACATCGAGTAAATTAATTTGCGCTGCAATATTAGTTGTATAATTCGAAGAGCGTTAAGCAATTAGAATACTATAATGAAATTGTATCGTCAAACTCCAGCAAACTACAAGTGAGTCCTCTCATGAGCCAAATCGAGATAGCAGCAGCTACGTATCATATGATCTTATCACGAGATATTAATTAAGTAACTCGATCTCACGATATTAATTATGTATTAATTATATTGCTGCGCTCCGGACTCTTAGAAGTGTCGCATTCGCTCGCGCACACATCCGTGTATTCCCGGGGCAGCGTGGAAATAAACCCTCACGGTTTTTCAGAGAACTATATCAAAGCTTATTAGACCAGAATACAGAGACACAGCAAACACGCCCATCTAGGTGATAGCTCGGAGACAAATCAAAGGCGTTAATAGATCGATAACCTCGTCGTTAAAAGACGCCGCGCGTATTCTTCTTATTGTTAGCAAGCGACTCGATACGGCTCGATGCCGAGGGCCGCCTCGGCGCGGGCGTAACAATATACTTATGTATTAATTATGTAGTAATTTAGTATAAATCTATAATAAATCAAGATAAATTGAAAATTGAGTTTCCACTCAAAAGGACATGCAATAGAGTAACCGATCTAAAAATGACAAATTCAGTGGTGTTGATTATCTACCGTGTTTGTCAAGAATAATGTAAAATTGCATGACACTAATGCGCCTTTTATTGTTAAAATTATTTACTTTCCTTTACTATGTCAGATTCTGGATTAGTATTGTATTATTAGACCATCTATTGCAACAGTAAATGCCGCAAAGGCTCGATCCACATCAGCCTAAATTGCGTAAGGTAGAGGCAAACGCGTCTGCAATAGTAGAAACCGCAGTCGCGCAGGGAATGGGATGAGAAGCGACAGACTTAATCATAATCTCGAGATTAAGTTAATCCAATAGACAAACCCTGATAATATGTATGTATAATACGTGTACACGGAGATGAACCCTGAAAATCAAATCGTGTCATTACACAAGCGAGTAATCGGGTATATTTGTCTCTTAGACGAAAGCGTGTAGCTTCGTGCGAGTGATGTTAGACCACTATAATGTAATGCGATGAGGAAACAGTCAGTTTTATCAATGACGGTCAATTAAAAAGAATATAACGCATCTTTGCAAAGGCCTTGTTAAGTGAACTAAACGGCGAATTCGAGCAGAAGCATTCTTTCGTTGCACGAGAGGAAGAAGTCGTTTATAATCTAAAATAATCAATGCAACAAAATAATCAATTGCACCGTGCGTGAAAACTTTGACAGAAACGTATATCGATGATTTTCAGTGGAGGCTTAAAAAATACTCGACGATGACCGAAAGTGGGGAAATGCGAATGTTACTTCCTTTCGAAGAGGGAAATTTTGTCATATTTTATATGTCGACTATACGGTGGAATCGACAGCGTACTCCAGGAACAGCTGAAGTCACGAGTATCATATTTCAAGGAGTGAATATGAAAAAGCCACTGCATTTCGAAGCACAGCGACTTGAGGGCGATCTTATGAGATTTCTACAGCGCTTTGCCCTTTCCACTTCTCTTCCGGCTGGCCGTGCAACGTTACCGTTAACGCGACGATCGAGCCGGATATTAACTCTGCGCGTTGCGCAACCTCGGCTGATTTAGGATATGCTGCGGCTCGTGGGGTGAGCAACCATCGTGCTATATTGAAACTCGCATTTGGCGAATTACCTTGATAATTTATACCGCTAGTTGTGACGCTGTTACGAAATGCCTTCCGCGGTACTGCATACGTTTCGTGCACGGGTGAACCTTAATCGTTTATAAGAATCTCTCGTGTGAAAAATAAGATGCAAATTGAATCATACGAATTATTGCCACGGCAAAACAAAAGCTATATCTCCTCTGTGTAATGTGCACCGTGTCAGCGACGATATCGTGGAATATATCTTACGAATTAATTTAATGTGAATAAAAATACGGCGAAAACCAGCGGAGTCCTGCATGAACTTGTCATGTTAATATTTGCATTAAAACGAGAATTATCTAACATCAACATCTGCCGTGTATGTTTATAGAAGACATTAAAAAACATACAAATGAAAACGCGACGATGGTAAAACCTCTTTGCTTTCTATACAATTTTTTATCTTATTTAAAATATTTAATCTATAAATACGTAATTCACAATAGTTAAAGTTGAATAAATGTCATAATTTTATAAATATATTAAACACTTAACTAAACTCTAAGAGACAACGTCCCTTTACTCATTATAAAAAGTAAGATCGAGTTAGTGAAACTAGGTAATACATTGATTCAAAAAGTTATACGTATTATAAAAAGTTATCTCGAAGAGGTACCCAATAGAATGTTCGCAGACATTACACGTGTACCATCGCAAGTGAATCAACTTTCCGGTTCATTTAAGATTTAAGCTAATTCTAATGTTACCCTCGATATCTATGCAAGCCTAAATTTGATGAATTTGACAACAGGTCAAGTTAAGTAGTTCTTAAATATGATTTGAAAAATTACATTTATGTCTAACTTCCTCCGAAAAATAAATTAAGTACCTTATTTTTATGAAAAATTGTTAATGTCTGCTACACGTTTCCGAGATGTTGAACTGTAGTGGTCCGAGAGTAAAGGATTCCTAATTTGCAAATTCTAATTTCCGCGCGAAGCGGGTTAGTGGAAAAATGGCTGCAGACGGAGAATATTGCGAAGGAACCGCAATTTATGGGAGTGTCATTAGCCGCTTTGCGAAAGAACGAACTTGTGATATTTTGAGGATGTCATTACACCAAGACGGAAAGAACGGCGCACTTTCTTATATTATCTATATCCGCGCGTTATATCTACGACAATGACCTCGTTGAAATTCCGTTATCTGGCAGTGCTGTTGCGCCGCGCACGACGGCAATAAAAGTACATTCTGCAGCAGCGCACATTTCCTGTCATGGTTATAATGCTCATAACTCTCGTACGGATGAGTGGAAGCGGGTTCTATCGTAAGATAATCGATAATAGCAGTGTAGCAGAGAGAGGCAAATTATTTTATTTAACAAACGGAATATTCCAGATAAGAATATCCAAGATTTGGTACTATTTTCGAGAAAATTAATGCACTTGAGTAATTATACTCGATTATGCCATGGGCAAGAAGAATCTACGAAGAGCGAACTGTGGCGATTCCATCTCGAACTTTCGTACATCGATTTCTTCTCTAATTTATCTTGTGGTGAAAAAAGAATGTATCGTGTACGGATTAAAATTGCCCACCCTGTACATGGTAATCAATAAAAGGCAATTTGTCTTTTTAAAGACCATTTTCTACGAGAGATCGTGAAAGCAAATACGAGCTATCAAACTTTATACTATGTAAAGCTCGAAGTCAATGACCGTTAAAATCTGTCCTAAAGTCGTTCTCAATTCAATACGTGTAAATATGATACGTTGTAGAGACCCATGAACGTGTACACATAGTGTTACGTCCGCACTGATAAGTGAGATGGCCCTTGGTTTCCGAGCCGAATCGAGCTGCCTTTACGTAAGAAGATGCACAACGTTCCCTTGACGACGGGCTGCTGTTAGTAAACGATCGACTGGGTGATACGTAACTGAGCCCAGCATTACGGATGCCTTGAGCTTCATGCTCGAGCGTACCCATACCATGAATAAGTAGTTCCTCACCCATAAATTTTGCCTCTTTATTTCCGCGAGTTTCGATGTATGCACGGAGAGAATTTTCTCTTAAGATCTGTCTTGAAAATCATGTAATCGCGGGACAACACGGCATTTTGAAGAATTTTATGGGTAATTTTACCAGTAAAATGTGTGGTAAAATTTCAAAAAATTCTCACACAGTTCCTCGAAATGCCGTACGTGCTGTCCCACAATTACATGACTTTCAGGACAAATTTTAAAGGGAAAATTCTGTCCGTGTGCAAGCGCACGGGCGCGAGTGTACGGTGAGTCTGCGACACGCGATTGAGCCACAGGAGCAATAATACATGTACATGTACAGATATATGTATACACATATGCATTACCAAGGGGTGACGTGGAGGAATAGATGATGGCAATCAAAATATCCTAAAGGAAAAGCGTATAAAAAAAATTACGAATTTTCGCTTTGACAGCCGCGACGTGATGTCAGCGTGAATATCAGCAATATTTTTGTCAAACTTTGTGACTTATTTTCAAATGGAGATGCGCCTCGTGCGCCAATGAATAAAACCAATGAATAAAAATTATAGCGTGACTGTTTCCGATATACCACACTCCGCGTGAATTTGTCCGAGCTGTTCTTGCAATATTTCACTTTCCCGTTGGTAACATATTCTTTCCCCATTGTTATCAGCCCTTTGGCCTTCAGAACGATCTTTTTCAAGGGTGCGCCTACCACGAATTTTACAGCTTCCGTAACTACATTGTTGAAATTAATTTATTCCCCGAAACAACGCGCTACGTGCCTTCAAAGTAGAATAGTTTGAAACAATATACCCTTTGTTGCGCAGAATTTTGTAGCAATCTTTTTCCTTGTTTGTTTTCCGGATTACTTTGTAAGTCATTATGGAGACATCGGGGATGTGCATTTTGTTGCATTATATAAAACAGTCTATACGCTATGAGCTACGCGTGGTATCGCAATTAAGTGGAAGCTTAAATCAAAATTATATCAGCTGTATGAAAATTGTATATAATCCGAATACGCATACCTATATATCAGAATTGGAAAGTAACACATTGCTTGTAACGTCATTACTGTTACCGTTACTTTTTTTTCAGTAACGATCGTTATTTTCTTTGTCTGTAATGAAAACGGTAATATTATTACATTTTTACACCAACGGCAACGAATTCAACCATTACTTTTATCGTTACTTTAGCTTGCAGCAATCAGCTACATCTTGGGTACACATATTTATATCGAAACTGCAAGAATCCTGATTCGAAAGACTAATATTTATTTATGAGCTTGCTTTGATCTTATTCTTTGCCTGAAAATTAGAGATCCGATAATCTAAGGGCCTCTCAATTCGCGTACTTGCGTAAATACACGGTCGATCTGGCACGTGTGGTTACTCGCCGGCGCTTATACTTGGCACGAGACACTACCGCGTCTCTTGATTATCAATGCACGTTGGATTTTTACTACAATAGTTTCATTAATTTTCAATTATTTTTCACGTAAATAATTTACAGCAAAATTAATAGTTCAACATTCAATAGCAAAAGTAAATTCTCAAATAAGTGTGCAAATACTAGTTTATAAAATTGAAATCGAATTCCGTTTGATTATCCTTGAGATTCGTTATATCGAATACTTTCATGTAATCGAAGATAGTCGAATTACTCGAATGCATCCAGTATTTGGACTCAATCAAATCCAATTGAACTTAAAGAGCAAAAAGCATTCCAGCATTCGAATGTCTTACAATTAGTTAAAAGGTTAGTAACAATACAAATAATTTATTTAATTAATTTTCTGTCGGATGAATTGTAATGCAAGTAAGCACCAACTCGGGGTAGAAACACAAAATAAGAAAACGCAGAAAAGCAGTAGAAAAGCAAAGAAGCAAGTCATAGAATTTATTATTTCAACAAACAAGTTTTTACAGGAACGTACGAAAAGATAACAGCGAGACAGAACGTCTAGGTAGAAATTTCGCGTATATTCCAACCGAAGAGACAAATAAATAATTCTCGTATTACAGATACGTTATTTTAATTAAAATTTTTTATGCTACTGCATAACATGATGCCTAAAAAGCTTGACATTTCTTTTCCAGACGTTGGATAGGTACAAACAATAAAAAGAATTAATGATCGAAGAATTTAAAAGAAAAAAATCTATTCTGTGATTTAATGCTCAAATAATTGTAGATTACGAGACAATTTGTACTTCATTTTTTCCATAAAAATTACACTGATTGATACATAAAGTTAACAATTACCTCTATAAAACAATATTTGAATAAATTCGCTTCTTATAAGGATTCTAGATGTGCACCTTTCAGTTTCATTTGCATTTTATAACAGTACGAAACATTAAACAAGCATTACTGAAAATTGCTTCCAGATCATCTAACCTAAAGAATAAGAAATTGCAATTTAAGTTGAGGAAAGAAAAGAAGAAACCTAAAAAAACGGCAGTGAGAGTCGTGGAAAGTGGAGGAGTAAGAATAGATGAGGATGAAAAACGTCTTGAATTCGAGAGCACATTATATATTCTACATCTACAGAATTTTTCCTTGTTGAATTGTTCCTCGTCACGAAGTGCTTCGAGCAATTGAGTAAGGCGAAAAAAAAGACGAGAGGAAGAAACTGGCATCGAGCGGGAAGAACGCGAGGGGTTACGAATTAAGGGAGCACGGTTTAATTTCCGAAGCTAAATTTACGAGCGGAGCCTATGGTTATGATTGCCACCTTTAACTTTCTACGTCATCGCAACCAGTCAGGGCGTTCGACTGCCACGAAAATGTTCAACATCGAGAGTTATTATTTACACCATTACACTACTTGCCATTTAACGCCTAAGAGTTAATAAAATCCAAACACAATGGCAAACTTGTTGTTATGTAATTAAAGCCTGTATAATATAGCATATCTTTATATTTGTAAGTAACAGATATTCCCTTACTGTTAATTGTTGATATTATTTTATTGATATTATCCTATTTTAACATATCTTTTGCATTGCAAAGTTGCAAAATTGCTATCTTTACATTTACAATAATATCTTCTTAATTTTAATATTGTTAAAGAATTTTTAATAAAATTATTTATATAACACTGGTGTACAACAAAAATGCCTCGAAAATGAAATCAATTTTTATTAATTTAGGGTCGCTGAATCCAAATATGTTAGTGACAATTTTTTATTACCTTTAAAGTCTCGTTGATATACAGGGTTTAAATCTCCGAAAGCCGCTCTTCTGGCTCGACATTTTTGATCGACTTTACAGAGCCTTTACAACGAAACATGATAAATAATTTGAAAATTTCAAAACAAAGCTTATATTTTTTACTTTATCAAGAAAATATTCACATTTGTGTAAATATAATATTTACATTTCCTGAGATGATTCAACATTTTTATTAGGCAGACAAGATTGCACAAATAAAGTAAAAATCATTTCAGAAATACAAGTATTCTATTTGCAAAAATTTTAATTTTTTCTTGATAAAGTAGAGGATATAAGCCTTCTTTTAAGACGTTTTCGAATTATTGATCATATTAGTAATAAAGCGATAATTGAAAAATATTAATATAGCTTCATATTTTATAAAGAGAAATTGTAAGTCCTAGTTTATTTTTTATACCTCGATTTTTATGCTTTATTTTCTGTATAAATCATCTATTCGAAGTTTTTCTGAAGTTAAATTATGAAAGCGGAGTTAAGTTAATTATAATTTTCATTAGAGGTTTAATATTGAATTGTGTATATGCAAAGTAAGTATGATTAAACACAACCGCCAACAATACAGGCAAAACATTTTTGTGAATCTTGCTACCTTGTCATTTTAAATCGTGATGAGAGTACATGAAAAATGAACAGGAGAAATAAGATGGCGTTCTTGTTCTTTTCATTATGATAAATGTGTCCTGGAGAGAACAGCGAAGTAAATTTATGGTTGGACTAAAAGGCAGTAAAATAAGGGTGGGGTTACTGAAATGAACGGGAATATTTCTTCGCAAAACAGTAGTATCAGGTGCAGTTGTCATTTTGATAAGGAACCGTATTGTAAGTGATTGATGTAATGTTATCAGCAAAATATACAGCTGACTAAATATTTTTTAATGTAACATTCTTCTAACAATACTCAAGAACGTAATAACATTTCGTACGTTTCAATCTCTAAGAAAAACGAGAGAAGAAAAAAAAGTTAGGGGACGAGAAATTCTTAACGTTTTTTTTCCCTTTCCATATTGTCACCGTTTTAACTTGTGGCAACGTTATTGACCGTATTTCGCAGTAACTTTATAATAACAGCTATATCATGAAAGTGGTTGTTGAATGGAAGTGGCTGGATGGAAAGTGCCTCTCACAAATGAGTTTCAATATCCACGCTAAAAGATGAATTAAAGTGGGATAAAACCTTACAAATTTAAGACTCGCACTCTATTCTGAACAAACACGTTAGAGAATCGCAATCTAACGATCGAAGAAGGATTTACGGGTGGACGTTCTATCGGAGTTCCTTACAACATCGTGATAAATAGGTACATATGGCGAATTGTCTCGATACATCAAACATCCCCGACCGATCGTCACTTGGCTGGCGCGTCGACATTTGTCGATATTTCTCACAGCTACTCCGCCTATCGAAGTGTTATATTGGAAAAGTGCTGTGTAAAAAGGGGAGAATTTCGTCTGAAATAATACAAATAAAATAAAACTAAGAAGAAATACAAATTCAGCAAACTAGTAAATTATAAGCACTCAAATTCCAAGCGGCCAATTTTTATATGCTACAAACTGCTATTATTGAAGTGCTTATATCATTGATAAATAATCTTTGTTGTTATGTTGTGAAACTTTATAATCAGCCTTAGATTATAATAGCACCCAAAAGCTCACGGGCGCTCAACCACATGGAAAATTAGGTATTAGAAGCTTGAGATATTAGAAGCTCAAAGTCTACCATACTGAGATCATTTCCATTTTATTATCGCAGTATTAACTTTATAACACTTTTCATTTGTTATGATAAATGTAAAATAAGTAATTCTTAAGAAACCGTTAAAGCCATTTATATCACTATACTATTCTAAAAATGTATACATTGACATATAACGAATCGCGTTAGTGATACATTATAAAATATATCTCGTTTCTTTAATCAAATATTTTTACAAATTTAATAAAGTGGAAAGAAAGATTACTATGATAATTTGTTAAACTGCTATAATTTGTTAAACTGCATTAACTTGCACAGTTTCTTATTTTTCGCGTAATATTATAATGCTCAGTTATACCCGAGAGATTTAATTTATTAACTTACGCAACTTTGCTGACAGAGGTGACGCTATAAAGACCACAATAAACATGATTGTTAGCCTTTATTTTAATGAATCCCACTATGTGTACCGTGACATATTAGCAACTTTCACGAACGTCATGCATTCAAGCTACATTTAATCAGATGAGTAAATTGAATTCACGCGATACCGTTTGTTTCGAATTTTTGACAGAGAGTTAAGTAACAAAGTCAGCGTATCCTCTCCACGATCCTATTGTCCATGACGTGATTAAGCATGAAATCTCTTAACAGTACGGTATAGTAACAGTGGAAAACTTAAATTGTTTATAAAGAACCTGAGAAAGTCAATAAAATATACTTCTTGCAGCGCTACATTTCACCCTATTTAAATAGGGGGGGGGGGGGAGGCGCGAACGGTTTTCTCACAGCTGAAAATATTGACCTTTCCGTTTATTAGACGTGACAAGAAGTCGATGCTCGGTGTTAATGGAAAGGACTGTTGCCAAAGAATGCGGCCCGACAAATGAAATCGCTCGACGCGAGTCTCTTAACGACAGCCAAGCGAGAAATATTAGAACTCCCCCTCGCTGCTCTTACCTTCGTAAAATTATCGAGACTATAGCAACGCGCTGATTAATCTATTGTTACAAAAGCGAAGAAAAATAAAAACGTTTGTTAAATCATGTAAACCTTTTAAGATGGAAAGAAGCGCATAATAAATTGTAAAAAGTACGGCAAGATTTTTTGTTGTACATTATTAAAGCTACGGATAATTTACAATAGTCCAATTTATAATAGTATTGCGTTTCGCGATGTTATTTATTTCCCGTAATATCTTTTATTATACTAATATCGAATTATATATTTTATCTTTACAGGGCACACATAAGCTACGTTACACAAATATGTGTGGTTTTAGAGTTTGATCATTTTGTGGAATGTCGTTGTTACAGTTCGGTGTCACTATATTAAAACGTAGTTTGTTTCAACGTTTTATGACAGATGCTTGACTTATAAAACATACAATGCTACGATTTATAAAATAAATATTGCGTTTGTAAATAAATGTTACGTTTTACAGTAATCGATTGTAACGCAGAAATTCCAAGACAGAAAGTATCTAAAAAAAAATATCTGTCTTTTTACCCGCGTTACCATTATTGTCATATGTTACCTGTGGTATTCTATCGATACGGAAGCATCGGTAAAAGAGATAGATTCGAATGTAAAGACGGAAAGATATATATGTATATATATTCATGCAACATCAAAGAAGACATATTGAATGTATTTCCTTGAACATCCGCGAGATGAGAAAAAAAATCCGCCGCTTTGTAACTGCCAACTCCCGTGTGAGAGCTCTGGTATCTCGTAACTGTATGTACGTCGAATGTAAACTTATGCGTTTGAATGCCGCAAAGCTGATTGCGAATCGCCAGCAGATAAATGCGAAAATCGAAATTCGATTAATGGATAATCTCATTTTTCATAATCTATTTTGAGTCAATCCTTCCAACTGGAAAAAAAAAGAAAAATGAGGTCGGACGCGGTCGAATTTCGTATACCACACACATACAACACGCCTAAAATATCATACTGTGCGAACAATCTACACTGTACAAAAATTACATGTAAAATTACAATTATTATAGTAGGTAATGTTGGGACCGTCTATTAAAGGCGTACATTTACATACGTCAGTAAATTTACTCCTTGTAAGTAAAATGATTACCTTATATAATAAGTAAACTGCTTGCTTTTGGTTGTGTAAATTTTACAATTTTTTCTAATTTTTCATCATATATAAACAAGTATTTACACAACAAAGAGTTTTTTTTTCAAAGTATATACATTTATATATTTCCGTTATTAATAGTGTAATCGCTACACTTATCATGTGTGTAATTTTACATACATGTTTTACAGTGTACGCTAACAACGGATTCGCGCTCTTCCAACACGGCGATACAGGATAGATGAAACTTTTCCCCGAGAACGGAGATGACGTAGGAACTCTTCGGAAAATGAATATATATATATATATATTCAGAGCAATACGAAAAATATTTTAGAAGAACCGGAACTATAACTTGCCGACCAGCAGAGCACACTTGTCTGCTTAGAAAGGTGTTCTTCGGGGATTATGAATTTTTGAAAAAGTAACGGAGACTCGCCACTGCCTAGAACTCTTCGGAAAATGAATATATATATTCAGAGCTATACGAGAAATATTTTAGAAGGACCGGAACTCCGACTTT
>NW_011966938.1:20127-29823 GCF_000949405.1 Vollenhovia emeryi | reverse complement strand
CGAGATACTATGTTTATGTTTCGGGTCGCTCGTCGCTCGCGCTCGCTGCCGCGCTCGCCGCCCGCGCCGCGCACCCCGCCGCGCCTTGGTTTTTTCCCACCATGGTGTATCTCGCGCGTCGCTCCACCTCCCGCTCATCGATCGATTTTTTTAAATGCCTTCCGAGTCCGGCCTACCGTCTCCTGCATCCTCATTCGCTCAAACGTGTAAATTTACTACTCAATAACTAATGTTACTTTGTACCGCAGTACATGATATTTCTCCTTAGTTTAACCTAATCTACCACTATTTTCAAAGTTGCTACTTTTGCATCAGACACCCTGTATATATTACTCGTAATATGTAATACGTATACGTGGCCCACGCGTCTGTACATGGGAAATGACTGATACAATTCAGAGAAGGAATGAAAAGCAACGCTGTATCGCGGGGCAAGGAGGGCAAGAATACCATTTTCATGGGGAAGATGTTTATCCCAAAACCTATACACATTAAGTCTTTATTGATCGCGCTCCCCATCTCTGGCAACAATGTTTGTTAAACGTCAGTTCTCGATTGCTCACTTTTTGGCTCTCCCAGGTCATCCATCTCGCTTTCCGTTCGATCGCTGCTACAGCTTTTCATCGTAACAATTCTATATCCTGCCGGAAATAATTCTACCGAATTCCACAAAAAATATATTCTACCAGAATCTAAGAAATTCTGCGTGAATTAAAAAAAATGTTATAAAAATCAACAAAATGCTAGAATTGCAACACTTTTGTTAATTTTTGTAATATTCTACCAGTAAGCAGATGTTTTAATCCTTTAAGATTTTCTTGTTTCTCAAATTTTTTAAACTAGTAAAGTTTCGTACTAATTTTTACAAAATTGTATATTTTTATGAAATACTACTTGCAATAATTTCTTCATTTGAGAACATTGTAATTTGTGGTACTATTTCGCAGATATTTTTACAAAAGAATAAACGTTTCTACGAAGATATCAAAATTTCTACAAATTTCTATTTCAAGTCAATTTTTGTAATTATTTATAGAAATTTTTTCCACCAGGGTACGTACGGCAAATCTTTCCGAATTGGCGTGAAACGTCTACTTAACGAAACTCATTACATTTACGTTATTCCACAGTATGGCGGACTTACGTGTTTATGAAAAACCACGTACTCTCTAAAATTTGTGGAGTGAAAATACTGCCATGGAGTGAAATGTTCACCCTATTGGCGTGAATATTTCCTCCAACAGAGTGAATATTAACTCCAATGGAGTAAACATTTCACTCCATGGCAGTATTTTCACTCCACAAATTTTAGAGAGTAAAGTAAATCGTTCTCTATAAGATAACACTACAAAATAGTTTAAATACGTATTCTTATCGCTTCTTTTCTTCATTGTTTAATTGACTGGAGTAATTTACGCGGCAGAACAATAGCTTTAAATATATTTGCAGCGTGTGATACTGACGTCAATAAGAACTGCCCGCAAAGCAATACATAACGTTTATGGAATAACTGCACGATTGGAAAGAGAGGATAAACCCAGCGTCAAGACAATTGGAAGGTTTTTGCATTTTCGAAGATGAATTGCCAAATTCAATAAAGCGCGACATAAGACATGTGTTGTTTCAACTTTGTTTCAAGAACTCTTTTAAAATGTTACTCGATTATTGTTGAAAAATTTTTATAAGCTCTAAATATTGTTATTTATAATTTTATTAATTATTTACAATCACATGCGCCTCGGTGGTCGAATTGGTTGAGACGCCCGCCTAGTGAGAAGTAGGTCCAGATTCAAACCCTGGCTGAGGTAATGTTTTTCGCAAGATGAAATATTTCGACACCAACACCCTGTCACGGTCCTTCAAATTTGTGTTTGTCACATTTGAGCCATACGAATTTTTTTTTAATATAATTTTGTTATATTTAACTATAAAGAAAATTAATACGTCACCTCTTAATATTTAAAACCGTCATTAAATCGAGAAGTAATGTGAATGCACTATTGCAAAAGCATGTAAAGCGATATTATTCATGTATAATATTATCAATCCGCTTCCGCGCTATATACCGCGGGATATGGTAACTTTCGCGCCCCACATACACGTAAACACTGTGTAAACAAATTTCATATCCTGCATTTCTGCGTTATAGTGGAGGGCAGAAGCTTGTAGCTTCAAAGCTTCGCTGCCTTCATCTACGATTATGGAAACCGAGGAAAATGGAGAGGACTGTCCAGAGTTTGCCCATTTGCGTATGATATTTGATAAATTAACAGTGCTGGCGTAACTTAAGTAAACCAAATTAGCTGCTACATTATAACGTGTTAATCATACGTAGCTTCTTGATTTCTTGACATAGAAAAGACACTTAATCTCTCTATATATTTATCTCAATTTTAATTATAATCATACGTGGTTTAATAAGAAAACCTTTTATCAGGCTAATAAATTTCACACGATGCAAATATAACGGAAATACGAAATATCTTACGTCTTGTGTCTTGAATTTACAGATATTTTCGAAGTCTAAGCGTTTTAACGTTCGCGTATATTATTTTCTTTCCAATTACATAAAATATTTCAAATTACAAAAAATTATTTGCAACAGTAAATAATAGTTTACCTTTGTTGTTTACGAACACAGAGCCAGCCGAAAATTACGGTATGAGATGAAAGTAATTCAATACATTATTTTCAATTTGTACGTGCAATTTTGAAATATCCATTTCAATTTATGTTTTGGGGCGTCTAGTATGGCCTTGTCGATGAACCAAGCAACACTCAAACTCACGTGGAAAAACATGCATCGGTGGTCGAATTAGTGAGACGCCCGCACAGTGAAAAGGAGGTCCAGGTTCAAGCTCTGGCCGAGGTAAATTTTTCGCAATAAATTAAAAAATCAAAATCATTTAGACACTAACATCCTGTCGTGGCTGTTATATCCTTTATTACTTCGTATTCGTGATTTCGCGTGGAAAAAGTTTTATCGAATTGTAATTGGACGAGTAATAATCGCGACTCAATTAGAGGCGTTGATATTAAAGAGAGATATCGCCAATTTTATCCTAAGGAAGCTCGATCCAATATTCGCAGGCGCGAGGCGGCGTTATCTCTTTTAAGCATTTCGCCAGCATTGCACGAAAGTAAAGCTCTTGCGGAAAGGTTCGCAGTATACACGCAAATGTGCTATCGCACTTAATGTAATTGAAATAGGTGTTACGCGACAACGAATCACGCCTATTTTATGCTGCCGTCTCGAGAAGTCGAAGTTTTATTTATATCTTGGAGAAAATGTTCAAGTTAAGCTATTAAAAGCAAATAAGTAAGCAAAAAGAATTACATTTTGTACAAAAAAAATAGGTAAAGTTTCAATGTTTTAGATATTGGCGTTAAACTGGAAATTTTTTAAACGTCAGCAATACTTTATCGTAATTAAATTATAATTAAAGTATCACAAATGTATTAAGTAAAGACGCAATGGAGAATATAAAAACACCGACCATTTTCCGCGACACTGATTGCACTTTCAGGTGTAAAAGTATTAGTTGAAATTACAAACCCGACCTACTTCATTCGCATGCGTTTGTGTTCGAAAGGGCGTAACAAGTGGTACATGAAACAGCACCGACGAGTAAAGCGCGCGATATAGAGACGGCATAGAGATTTCCACATTGTCATTCTATTTACAAGTTCGAACCGAGTTCACGAACCGCCCAGAGAGATCACAACGCGGTACATTCCGTTCCCGTATCTCGGATCTCCACATTTGAGACCGTGCACGTGCCGTACACACGTCGATGGAAATCGTAAACGTCGGCGGAATCAGTACTTTCCGAGAGACACAGCCCGGCTATTCGAAAGCGCCATTCGCGGGAATGTGACCCCGTATCTGGCAGCACGTGCAGGTAATACCGACACGGAAGAAGAAAAGGGAGAAAGGGGTGGACGGCTGTCCAACGTGCGTATTCATGCGTATACATATGGCCTCGTGACGAAGAGTCAGTCGTAAGAGGAGCGTGGAGAAGCCACGGAACGTACCTATGGATACCTATGTGCGGGTCATGGCGCATGTCAAACCGGCGAGGGTGCGGCAGCGGCAACTCGAAGACTAAACCGCGGTACAGCCCTAGCGGAAAAATTTCTATAAATAACTACAAAAAGTGACTTGGAATAGAAATTTGTAGAAATGTTTATATCTTCGTTGAAAGTCTTTTGTAACAATATCTACGAAATAGTACCACAAATTGCAATGTTCTCAAATCACGAAATTATTGCAAGTACACTGAAAACAAATCTGATAGATTCAACCAGTCGTCTGTTAGAAAATGGACGAATCAGAATTCCTTTAGGATTTATCAGATTTGTAGTAAAGTCTAGCAAACAGCTTCTGGTTATGAAATATCTTTCATGGTAAATCCTGAAGGAATTCTGATTCGTCCATTTTCTAACAGACGACTGATTGAATCTATCAGATTTTTTTCCAGTGTAGTATTTCATGAAAATGTACAATTTTGTGAAAATTGGTACGAAGCTTGCTAGTTTTAAAAATTTGAGAAACAACAAAATTTTTAAGAATGAAATCATCTGCCTACTTGTACACTGAGCAAAATGCTCTGATTGTGTCAACAAGACATGTACGATAGAATGTATTTTAGCTAAACCAAACAGAATTTCTAGTTAGCACGATAGGGCTCGATATTTCATAACTAGAAGTTTGCTAGACTTCACTACACATCTGGTAAATCCTAAAGGAATTCTGATTCGTCCATTTTCTAACAAACGACTGGTTGAATCTATCAGATTTTTTTTCAGTGTAGAATAGTACAAAAATTAACAAGTGTTCCAATTCTAGCATTTTTATGTTAATTTTTATAACACTTTTTAAATTTACGTAGAATTTCTCAGATTCTGGCAGTTTAGTTTTTGTAGTATATTTTATTTTTTTGTAGAATTTTGTAGAATTATTTCCGGCAGGAAGGAGCGGATCCATCCTTTCGCCGCTCGATCGTATTTTCTTCCTGTAGGTACCTGATTACCATCTGCCCAGAGTAATTCTTATCAATAGCTGAATCCTTCCGTCTCGCTTTCGCGCTTGCGATTTCAACAAACACTTTACTCAGCAAGAACAAGTAGAACGATACTCAATGATCGACTAAAATAAATAATCCGCGAGTGTAATAATTACACGAGACTTTTACCTCAAGTTACAAAAAGTCACCTCTCCTCGGAAACTTTCACGATAAAGAAGTTTCGCAACGTTCGTTATTTATTTTTTACTTTCCCTTAATTCGATATCTTCTCGATACTCGAAAGTTGTACACTACAACTCGCTAAATAAAAATCCGTTAATTCCGAGAGCTACTGCTCCATCCTGCGTTTGTATTAATTTCTCAAATATGTGTGTATTAGTTCACCGATGTATTATCTCTTTCACAATTGTCCCTGCTTTTACGCGCATTTACCAGTTTATCAATTAAATCTTCAATGGGTTGACAAGTATGTGTATCCATATATGTTTGTAGGAAAGTGCCACTTCGCTGCGCCAATGAATGTTACAGATACGTTTTAATTAATCTGTTGATGCGCTTGTATATATTGCGCCCGACTAATGTGGAATCTTCGATATGTACATCTGCGTACCATACCGCAATTATTCCCGTGTATCGCCCAATCCGTAGCAATCTGCGCCAACATTCACCCATTCATTTATTTACCTGCCTATCTGCGACTGTTTCACCGATTCTGCTGCCGGATTGCAAACACGCTGAAATCCTAATCTGATTATAATATGCAGTGCGACCCTTATGAGCTATCCCTAACTTCAGGGGTCGAACAAGAGGCTCGGCTGCTTCTGTCTCGCTCTTCCTCGCCTCTTCCTCCGTCGACGAAGTCCTTGTGTCACGGGAGGTGGCCGGATGTTCGAAGAGAATGATAATTATTGGGACGAGTGTGGCTATTATCTGACGGTCCACGATCATTCGAAGATAACGCGATTAGTTTCGCCGGAGTATAATCCGATCTGTATGTGCGGAGATATGACAATGCTTCGGTAACCCAAGTAAATCGATATCTCACATGCAAACACATTTACTGCGCGTGAAGTTGGATCCAGATTTCAAATGAAGAGCACAAACACGCATGAAGGGATCTGTTTTAATAAGCATGTATGCATTCGCGCTATTTACATACGCACGTGACCGACACCACGGGTATAATTACATTACATACTTAAGATTCCAACACCTTTCGGCACATGAAAGAAACAGCTGCATTCCGTAATCATCGTAGATATTTGTTTGCGTTCGTTTATTCTTACTGGCCCAGTTTGAAATCCGCCTTCTAAATACAATTTAGATCTAAATACAAAGAAATAGGTATTTCCCGGGTGTCAATGAGCGTCGAACGCAATTATCCGGATCTGTTTCTCAAACGAAGCTCAACGACGCAATTGTGTGGGAGCAATGGCCCAAAGTACGAATACGAAGCGTAAACAGGAAACTCGACGGATGCGTGAACTAGAAAAGAATAGTTTTAGAATCGGAAACTGTCGCGAGCTCTCCTCGAAATTCAAACGTCGAAATTGACCTTGCCTAGTTTTTTAATCGCGAAATCTTCCTGTGTGATCAATGAAACAATCGACGGCCGACCAATTCAATCGCTAATGAATTCCGTCAGTCAACCTGCCACTATACGAACGGATTAGATAGAGTATAATTAATCATGCTCATGACCATTCGACCCGGCGTCAATCAATGAAATCATTGAATCGAATCAATGAGAGTTTGCTATATATGCGCAATAAATATGGGCGTAATCCAACATACGCTTGTATTACAGATAATTTCTTCATTAGGAAAGAAATTACGGATATTATCTATATTTCAGCAAGAATCGGCATGCAAAGTGTAACGTTTATAAAACGAAAACGAGCGATGTTTTTAAAAAAGTACTCCACAGTCGCGATTACATGAATATTAAAAAAAAAGCTTACGCTTACTAGCGTATGCACAGTATGCATGCAATTAAAAATACCTTTCCGCACGCAGTACGGTTATACGCACCGCACGCGATTGTATGATCGGGACAATACGTGGATTAATTATGCCCGCAGTCCCCATAGACGATCTCGCAGAAAATTACATTCGCGTCCATGATATTTTAACTTCGACCTTCTTTTTGCTGCTTTTATAACTCGAGATGCTATTACGTCGCGATATCACTCTTTCCGTTATCATTTTGATATCTTAGATTATGCCATCCCAAGGGCTTTTATCGTTAATCACCGTGTGATTAAAATAAACATCAATTTTCTCAGTTTGGCCGATTTTTTAAAAAATTTCCCTTGGTTGATTACCACTGGCGGCAAGAAGCTACTCAAATTGTTCTATCGTTTTGCTGGAGTAAAATACTTATAATTACTTTGGCGCTCGAAAGCTCGAAAGATTTCGCTCGGTCATTTAAGCGGATCTTGGGTTGTTAGTGATTCTTCAAGGCCAACAGATTAATAAGCGGCTTTACTACGGTCATTTTGGAAGTATAATAAATCAAGTACAAGTAGAGCTAATAATAATAAAAGATTGCGATAAAAATACGTATTTTTCTCATATTTTGTACCGAATTTAATCACAAATATGATAGAGCGTTAATTAAACGAACATCAATTATCTAAGATTAAATTGATTTCACTCGATGTGATCAAAACCCAATGTATAAATAAAAATTGTTAATCTACATTTAAAAACTTTTGTGGGTCATTGGCGTCTTGCACAATAAAAACAATTATTTCCACGTTAGTCCGCGCGATCGGGTAAATTAGAAAATAAAAAGTTACGCATATTTCACTAGTCGTGAAAAGACAAGGATTTCACTATAGCATAAAATGTGACAACGAGTGATATAAGATAAGTTACGGAGAAGCTTGATAAGGGAGAGCTCAGTAATGTTTTTCCGTGTTGCTCGAGCGTCGACGTATGAAATAAGCTTATATATGTATAATATTATAATAAACGGGAAAATTCCGTTGAATAAGGGGCGAAATGGGAATATAAGAAGTCCCGCAGACGTAGCAGTTCCTCTCACTCGTAATTATCGTTTGAAAAGAAATAAAATTTTTGTTACTAACGCTAAAGTACGGCAGAATTTTACGTAAGCAGAGGTAATCGAGAAAAGTTACGGGATGTCACCGGGATGTGTGCCCGGATCGCTATCGTATACGAATGAGGCGCTTATGGATAAAAAGGATGGATTGTGAGTGGTGGTGCAAGGAAGACAGCGTGTACTAACGGATGCGCAGGGGCACGATTTCAGTCACGTATAAATTATTCTGTTTTCGTTTCCCGACGGATAATCTTGCATTCTACGAAATAATAATTCACATAAAAATATTCAACGCGGTGTGACAAGTGCGAGGCAAATAAAAATAATAGAGGGCTAGAATTAAAAGCGCGTGAAAAATCTTTAGTCGTATTTGTGAACTGCAAAATTCAACGACGAAGAGATTCTGCACGATCATTTTGTCATGTTGCTGGACCAATAGCGAATTCGGTTGCTCTTGCACTAGTGCACACTTACAATTAATGCACACTAAGGCTCGTTTGCAGCCAATTCTTATATTTAAGGATCATTTTAAATAAACCTCTGGAAAGACTTTTTAGCCAGTAAAATGATCCGTACAACATCCGTACAGATCACTTTTTGGCTAAATGCTCTTCGGACATGTATTTAAGACAAAGTTAAGTGTAAGAATTGACTATAAACAAACCTTGGTGCGCACTCGTGCACGCAACCGGATTCGCTATAAGGTTATTTCTATAAAGAGTGCGCGTTGAGTATTTAGCTTATTTAAAAACAAAAGTATGCATGTGTAAAGTTAAACATTGTTCCGAACAACGTTTCAAAGAAGTGTCACAGCGATAAAAGCAAGTTCGTATGCAATGTCACGAGAAAGCATTTTCAGTGAAGTACTTGCGCACATTTCCATAAAGCCAAAATAATACCGCCTAAGTTGGGGCCAGAGGCCATTCAAGGTCCGAGCCATTCGTAGTTAGGGGTTACGTACTTTTAACGTGCCCAGGGGGACATGCCGGTCCGTAGCTTACCCGCTTAATCGAATCTAACGTCGCCATATATGTTAATATAATAACAAGCCAAAATTGTTTGCACCGTGTGTTATCAGGTATTTTACATACGCCGCTTAGGAGATACCGGCGATCGATCGGTAATCGCGATTTCATTTAGCATTGAAAACACACATACATTTCCTATCTTGCAAATCTTTGTATATGTAGATATATTCCGTAACATGAGCGCGCAGAAACGACGATCTAAGATTAACTTAAGATCTCAATTTTAAAGCACATTGCCGAAACGTGCGTAAAAAGGAGAAAAAAAAGAGATCGGCGGATTTGCAGGGAATTAAGGATCTCGCTTTATACATATGTATACATACATATATGTGTATATACAGGGTGAGTCTTTCCATATCCGACAAAATTTTTGAGAAGGTAGAATGGATCGAGATGAACGGAAAAGTCCTGTACCATTTTGCAATTTTCGTAATAGTTAACGAGTAATTAATTATTAAAAATCGTTGTCTTAGGCCGGCCTACCGCCCAATTCGAGCGCGTGGCGAGATGTGCGCATAGCAATATCGATCGCCGGGCGGTCACATCTTGCCACGCGCTCGAATTGGGCGGTAGG
>NW_011966938.1:5978-20027 GCF_000949405.1 Vollenhovia emeryi | reverse complement strand
ATCGATCGCCGGGCGGTCACATCTTGCCACGCGCTCGAATTGGGCGGTAGGCCGGCCTAAGACAACGATTTTTAATAATTAATTACTCGTTAACTATTACGAAAATTGCAAAATGGTACAGGACTTTTCCATTCATCTCGATCCGTTCTACCTTCTAAAAAATTTTGTCGGATATGGAAAGACTCACCCTGTATATGTATATGTGTATGTATATGATATGTGAAGCCGCTCGTGATATACTGACAACGCGATAGTTTTTAATACCTTTAGTATAATAACATATAACATAGTACATTTAGCGTAATAACATATAACATAATACATTCAGCATAATAACATGTAACATAATACATATAGCATAATGACGCAAACATAAATTTCAGTCTACGGATTTGGTTCTTACATTTCGGAGGGTTGGTATAAATTTTTCTCCGAAGGGCAGGTTACACGCCGAGATACATCCACTCTTAAAAAAGTCTCTGTAAAAATACAAAATAATGTGACTTAAAATACGATTGATGAAAGCTGATAAAGAAACATAATAATGCGCGTTGCAAGATGTTATTAAATTCATTAGTGACATACAACACCCGGGGTGCGTTATATGCCATACAATAACGTAATTGTACATGAAATATATGCATTGTATTACATATACAGTAATGCGTGCAAATATCAAATGGTTCTGTACTTTGAGGAGTTTTTGCATAAAGTGCGATCTAATGGCACTCGCGCTTTGAGAACTGCGTTATATAGTAAATAACCGCAAAAAGAAATAGGGCATACCGTTTAGAATTTTATTATCCCCAATATCCTTCCGAATTCCGCCTGCACATTCTCACGTGCTACTACTGTTTGCTTCTCCTCAAACTAAGGAATCCTGTAAAAGGAAGATCCTCGATTATCCTCATTGAGCGCGGAAGCTACGTCAAGGCTAAACGCACTCGCACGCGATGCACAGTTGCATCTGTACTCGAATTTTCGACACGCAGCGCATTTATCCTATTTACGATATCGCGACAAAATAATAATAATAACGTTATTCACACTTGGCTTATTTTTGTAGCAGTTGAGACAATATCTGGTACTGGAATGTTTTTTAACAATATGCTGATTGCAATAAAGTATGTGCTATAGATAATTGAAATAAACTGTTTTTAATAGGCGTTGTATTATTATACACTTTGTAACAACACAGTATAAATAATTGTAAAACGGAACGAAAATAGCGTTGTAAATATGATACAATGAATGAACTAATATCGCTACTTTTCTCACAACCGCGAAATGGGGAAAGTTACAAATAATTTGACACGATTAAGTTACACTTCAGCATTCATGCAGGCTAGAAAATACCGATACCCCCGTTTGCACCACGTTCTCCTACATTCGTATATCTATATTATTAGTAAACGTTCGCATTGAGTTATATAATAAATATATAATTCACGTCGAGAAAGCAACAAGACATTTTTCCTCTGGAAATAAAATCATAAAAAGAGGAGAGGCAAGAAAAAATTGTGTAACAAGAAGGTTCGATACACGGTTGCCTCGTCGAGTACAATAACAAATGACGCAGAAAATGAAATGCGGTGGAAGAAAAAAAAAACAATGATGAAGCATTATACATGTTTTGTACGATGCATTAAAAGAAACCGAGAGAAAAGTACGATCACGTCTTCCAACGTAAGGTCTCTAACAGAAGAAGCAAAGTCAGAGCATGCAAAAAAATTTTTTTATCTTGTTTACTACAGGCAAGCTATATATCACGCTGCAGTGTTTCGATTGTCTTCGACCAGTTAGTATAATTATAATATTATATCAAATATTATAAAAATGTATGAAATACGTTACGTAAAAATGGTCCCTTTCTGCACTTTGCCTGAGTTAGAAATTGCGATGTCGTATTTCGAATAATTTCCCTCCGGTTTTATTTAGTCAGGCGTGTTCCTCTTCGAGCGACAGGTTGTCATTAGAAAAAAAAAGACAACGATGCCGATGATGGTGGTGACTATGATGAGAGTCCATGAGAACAGGATCGACAGGTGGAAACGAGAGGCACGGCCAGTGCCACGCGGGGCCGGGAAACACACGCGGTATACATTCGTAAGCCCGCGTCTCAATTTCTGCACGCGTAGGGAAATTGAAACGCGGGCTTACGATCAGGCTGAACGAGCGACAAGTAGGAAGGTCGAAAAGTAAACGCGCACTGTTTCTTGTCTTTTTTCTTTTCGAAAGACACCGTTTCGGCCGCATGCACGTCACAATGCCGACCCGTTCACGCCGACGCCACTGAAGCGACTGGTGGTTCATGGGGTGTAAAGGGGATGCGCATGCGTTCTGAAGTGTGTCTTCCCTATCACGGCTCATGTCCGATTATACGCAGGTTTCTTCCACGTCGCATCATCCCCCATCCCACCACAGATTCATATTTGATCTCGCGTTACTGTCGCGACCGGACGAAAAGCCAGCGAAAGCATTATCACAGAATACGGAGATGGTGAGACAGAGAGAGAGAGAGAGAGAGAGAGAGAGAGAGAAAGAGAGAGGGGGAGGAGAGAGAGAACAAACGAATAAAATGTACTTTAAAGTCACAGTCTTTTTAGCCACTATAAAGCTGGACCCTCCACTATCGCTAATTTAGGTAAAAGAATTAGTATTTTTTTATGTACACATTCTTCGAGAATAATAGTCTGATATATTTGCATAACTGATTCACAATTGCGTTAAATTCTACGTTTACATAAAATGTTTCTTCGAAAACATTTTGTGTAAACTATTATCGACTATTATTCTCTAAGAATTTTATCGTGCTATTTTGCATGAATTAAGTCGCATAAATTTCATAAAAAAAAAAGAGTAGATGAAATAACATTGGAATATCATGACACCGTTCATTTATATGCAAATAAAGTGTGGCTAATTGTACTTAGGTGAATTACATACCAATAGAGAGCCAATCAAAATAAATTACAAAATATGTTTATCGAGAACTGCGATTTATTTACCACAACAATCTGCAATTAAGCTTTTGCAAAAGATAATCAAAATTCGCGTAGCATGCAGTTGTATTTATGGACATTGCAAAGTCGACTATAAAATGTATTGATGCTCGACAACTGGAATAAAAATGCTAGTTTTTTTTCCCTCCCGAGATGTATATATTTCCACATTTGTTTTACGGGATATCTACAACTTCCTATAAGCTCTTATAGCTGACGTGACAATTTGCTCACACAAGAGTCGAGCACCCTATTATAAGAACTATCTTTCCTGTCACTCTGTTTCTGCCTCTCGCATTTCCATAAAGTGTATTTTAGCCTTTATGGGAGTGATTTCTCACTGCTTGTTAGTTTCAGCTAGTATTGTTCCATACGGGTACAGGAAAGAAGCACTAGAGATAGGAAGTTAGATCATGTCTTCCTCTTAACATTTACACGATAACGAATTAACTCATTTCATTGTTACGATAAAATTGATAGGGAAATATGCGATAAAGACATGCTCGCGTATCAGAAGTATCCCGTGACATAAGTACGCTAATCTCTATAAAAAAAAAGTTTGACACGAGCGTAATGAAATCGACTCGAATAATAGAATTAAAGGTTCAACATAGGGCCAAAATTTCGACTCGGGTCTTCACAAATTTCTTCATCTGCTTACAGTCTCTACACGAAATAAATATGATAATTACAGCCACAAAGCTTCGAGCAGCTGCTCCCAAACTATAATTTATTTTATTCAAATTGGCAATAACAAATTATAATTTATTGGATCTTTTTCTATAAGAACAAAAAATTCAAGCCAAGGAAAGGGGAACACAAAAATTTGTAGCAAGGGAGTTGTTGCCATCCCGCAGTCGGTTGTAAATACGAATTGTTGCACGATACGACGCACAGTCATTTGTGTAACTTTGAGTGTAGAACGTGTGTTTGAATCTAATCAGTTGCTCCAGCAAGAGAAAAGTTTTGTGTAGTTCTACGGCGAGTAGAGAATATTGCTTCGATACGTTTCTTCTGAAATTTTGATGGAAATCCATAAACATACGCAGTTCCCAATCCTATTGGTTAAACTTTTAGTACCTAATGCTTGCAATGGGATTACTCGCACGTGGCTTAACATAAACGCGCTCACGGATGCATCGAATTTAAAAATTTATAAAATAATATTGCTGTTCTATATTTTTGTATTATATTATAAATTTTTATCTTCGTGGATAGCGATAATTTGAAGTTAATATTGATTATGTACATTCGCGAATATGAATTACAGCAAATACGTTATTTATTATAAAATTTTTCGAGAAAAGTTACATCGTTATTATAAAAACAGGAGCATAATGAAAATCAGAATATGCTGTCATACATGTAATATAAAGAATATATATAAGTGCGTACATGTAATGTAAAAAAATCCCTATGTTTGTACAATACATTCGCGTGATTTCCTATCTCTCTAGTATGCATATGTATATGTATTAAATTATGTAAAAATATTTGCTACGTAGACATGATGAAAATTATACGGAAATCGGCTAAGATAAATCAATACAATTAGTGCCATGATTGAACATGGTAAATTGAAAAAGTATAAAGACAAATTAACCTATATGTTACTACTTTGAGTGAAAGTATTTGTGATATCTTGAAACTCCTCTGTGGAAGATGAATATTTAACATTTAATGCAGTCCGGTTATCTTCACATTCGATAAACTCTTATTGCTAGCTGTATGAATCGTTAAATTGTTGAAAAGATGCTCTGCTAGTGAAGAATGCGGTTTGCACTTAAGAATATCGCTAGACAAGAATTTATTTATTTGTTAAGTTACGTATTTACAGGGTCCTCGATTAGACATTCGAAAACTCGTCTCTGTCGTAAATATGGTTCAGCCAAACAGATAAAAAGAACTAGACAAAACTTTATCCATTATTAGGATTATAAAGCATCTATTATACGTACATCCAATTTGATATCATGATATCGTGTGCCATTTATCGTAGACTTCGAGCTATTTATTATTGTAATTAAATTAATTTTATTATAATATATATTTTATCAATCCATGATAAAACAAAAAGTTATTTTATTAATGATATAATTCTTAACCGATGATCTCTACTATTGCATTATTTTTAGGAAATGTGTCGACGCAAATAGATTGTTTTCTTAATTTAATTGAAATTCGTGTTCAATTTAATCGAATATCGCGGGATCGTTTTTTAATGTATTTTATCAAGAGAAATTTTAAAAGTGTGAATTTTATCGTATTCTATTTGTTTTATAAAACTGATTCAGTACAGTAAAACACGGAAAATAACATCAAACGGTATTGCAGATAAATGAAACACGAAGTACATGAATACAGTTCACTTTATTTCACTATAGTAGATACATTCGAGTATTACTACTGCATTCGAAATGTTATAAAGCGGCAATATTGCGTTTTGCTGTTTTAATTTTAAACCTAGTAGTAGCATCTCCGGTTATTGTCGTGATATTTATACAGAATCGGTGTAACATAACCAACAGAAACATAACGTGTTGCAAATGGACCCTTGTCGTTTGGACTACTGGAAACAATTGATGGAAACACATGCAGTTTTAACTGCATTTGCTCATGGCACACGTTTATGATTTAAAACATATAGAAATTAACCAATTATATTTGGTTCTGTTTCATTTTTAAACGGAACATGTGCAAAACAATATTAGTCCTTACGGAGGAAATTATTTGTTGATATAAATAAGACAAGTAAAAATTCAGCGTTTACTGAACTTGATAAAGTACTTTATTAATTACATTTAAAGTTGAAAATGAAAAGTTTATAAAATGTTATTTAAGTGGTCATTCCATCCTGTATAGTGCAAATCATTTTATAGATTATTTCGATTTTAATAATGTGCAATTTACATAGTAGCATAACTTATATATCTTCTCGAAATTACGAATATTATACAAGTTATCAAATCCTCCATTTTCCTGAGAAATCAATTAAATGTGAAATTGACTTCGCTGTCGATAAACTAAAACATAATGATTTTAAGGAAATAAATAAGGAAATCGATAAGTTGACAGAGAAAGATTTTCTCATTTATAGGGAGATTTTATTATTCTGAAATAATGCAGTTCTCGTGTAATTAGAACGAAGCAATCGCATGTGACTAAAAATAATCCTGCATTACTTCGAGCTTTAACAATCTGTTAATTGAAAAAAGCAGTCGTGATAAACCAATATACATTAAGGCTGCTTTTCTTTTAGAAAACACAGATGACGAACATTTTTAACACAACTCGACACATGTCGCTTTCCATTTAGAATTTAATTCAAACTCAATCAACACTCTTCGATTCTGCTCGAAAGGAAAGTCGGAGTGTATTTTTGACCGAAGAACACGCCTGCTCTCAGTATTTCTGTAGAATCTTTTGTCTGATTAAATCTTTCCTTAAAATCTTTGTTTTAACAAACTGTACTCGAATGTGTTAACGTATGCCGATTTGTATCTCTTAAGAGGAAAACAGCCTAAATCGATCACTTATAAAGCTTCGTATATATTATTTATCTATTTATTCATAATATTATTTATTTGTTCTCTATAATAATATTTCCGTAATATTTATCGTTTGAATTGATTTACGTATAATATGCGCGAATAAATGAAATATTTTCTATGCAGCATTAGAGGTATAAGAGATCATACATACTTCTCACGAATGGATACTTTCAATTACGTACGTGGTTTACACCTACACGATAGGAAAGGGAAAATCGACGTCGAGCCTGGAAGACGAAATGGTAGAGATAGGAATTTATTTGCGAGTCCCAAAGTGATTTATACGACAAACATCGGAATAGTGTTTTCAGCTGAATAAAATAAAAGATCAAAGCTCTAGATCCTTGATAGATTTGTCGAGGCGTATGTTATTTCTTACTTTTAGTTGAAAAATTCGTGCAAACACATTTAGAAAATCGTCGCTAATCCTGTTGTGATTAGCACAATAAAAATTATTCGAAACAATTTGAGCCAAGACATTGTCGTTAATTATTCGTTAATTACATTTTTTTATTTGTTTCGGCTTTATGTTCGTTTTCTGAAAGTTTTTATCTCGAGCAATCATCAGTTATCATCGTCGATCATTGTCCTGTATTCACGGCTACTCCAGTAAGAACACTAACGCCCAATCGACGTCAATGGGATCGAAACCGTGTCCCAAATTAAATTTCGTATTAAATAAGTTAATTTGGCAGTTCTCTCTAATAAGATGTTTAAAGTATTCAGAACGTTGAACGTAGTAATTTAATACAAAAAAAATAAAGTTTCAAAACTTAATTATGTTCGAAGATTGACGGTTGGGACGCAGTTTCGACCTCATCAACGTCGATGCGACGTTGATTCGACGTTGGTGTTCTCACTGGGTACGAATATATCATTCTTATAATCGATCAAGTGTTATGAATAAATTTGATCAAAACTTTTTTATTACAATTTTATTCGCGTAATGTTTCTGAATTTCATCAAATACATACAATACATACAGAGTTAAATTTTATTTCGTGTCTCAGTCTTTTACCATGAGAGATGGATTACCGACCGAAATTGTAGCTAACCCGAGAAAAAATGAAAAAATTTTGTAATATACAGGGTGAGTTTTATTTCGTGAAGTCTCTTACCGTGAGAGATGGATTACCGACCAAAATTGTAGCCAATTATGGGAAAATGGAAAAATCTCGTTGTATATGTATATTTCAATCATGTAATATCTACTATAATAATTATATCTCTCAAAATACAATTAGATATTACATGATTGAAACATATACATATAAGTAGATTTTTCCATGTTTTCCTAGGTTAACTACAGCTTCGGTCGGTAGTAAGTCCATATCTCATGGTACAATAAAAAACTGGTTTACGAAATAAAACTCACCCTGTATGTCTCAATCATGTAATATCTAATTGTATCTTAAGCGATATAGATGCCTCAGTGGTCGAATTGGTGAGACGCCCGCCTAGAGCGTAGGGAGTCCAGGTTCAAACTCTGGCTGAAGTAATATTTTTTTCAATAAATGTTCCGTATTATTAAAAATGGAAGATATGGTCAAGAAAATACTGACGTTGTTAAATACTACTGGCGTCATTGAAGAATATTCTTATTAGTTAATTAGTTAACACACTCGCCGCCATGACGGTAACCGATGACCGACAGCAAGTTTTTGTTTACGTTCTGTTGATTATCAGTAACTGTGAATGGCAGACGACAGTCAAATAAATATGTATATTTTTATGCAACTCAACATAAATTCAACACTATAAATTAAGTTTTTTAAATATAAAATCATTTTATTCGACATGAATCAAGAATGAGCTAAAACCAATCGTTTAGCTGTGAATTAAACGACTGCTCGCTAAAAGGATATTTCTGAATATATGTATAAGTATGTAGATTAATTATGTTTCAAGTATTTAATCCAAGTCTACACTAGGTAATTTAAGACCTGAGCTTAAAAAATTGACCAATCACAGTCAAGTATAAAGAAAATATTCAACTGTGATCAGAATTTAAAGCATCTATTGTATACCGTAACTTATAGTATTAATGGGAGCTATTCTATCTTACTTGTATTAACTTTATTAGTCATACTTATTAGTTAATTGGTTTCTCCAATATTTTTTAATTCTATATAAAAATATGCATGATTTTCGGGTGCTTTCCGGCAATGTACACGGGCGACACTGTGTAACAGTGAATCGTTTTATCTTCGTTGTTTGCCATTATTAAAGAAGAATGAAATTATTCTCTATTTTACACTGTGTCTCTTGCTGGAAAGCACGTTTCGTTTATTGCGAAGCGGAAATTTGACTGAAAATGGCAGCCACCAACCAGACATCGTTACAGCGATGTCCAAACCATTATAGTATAACTATTGTAGTAGGTCCGCTCCGTCATTCGTTTCGTTTTGCGTCGAACCCTCCTGCGCATCCGACATTGTTCTGGGCAGACCAATGAGAGAAAAGTTGTATGTGGGGTAGTGTAGCTTTGATACACTACCTCTACACACAGCTACAGTACGTACACACACATACGCCGCTGGATTTGGACCAAAGACATGGCGGAATACCACGTGATCGGGACCGAAAAGATCAAAGGGCCGACAGAGAGTGAACATACTAGTTACACTGATATTGCGCATGCGTGTTATAATATTGATCGTACATACTTCTGGCCTGGGGCATGGCCTGGCTGAGGTCGGAGTGTTAGTATCAATTGGTGCGAGATGGGGTTCACATCACATTGCATTCAAGCTAAAGTCTTGATCGTTTAACGAAAATAGACACGAGGTAAGTGAATATTAACAATTTATATGCACAATGGAGTCTGACGTTAACAAACAAGTTACTAAGAAATATTGAATAACGAGCTACTCAGATAACACAGGACATCCTCAGGATCATCCTGAATATGCCCCGAGATGTTCTGGGACCTTTTCAGAGTATAGTTGTATTACTCTAAATATTTTATATGAATAATTTATGTGTAAATTTGACTTCTAAAGTAATTTTACATAATATGTAAGGAATGTAAATCTTCCATAAGTGTCGACATATCCACATAGCATATAATAAAAAGTTCTAAAATCCTACTCGTTTCCAGGATGTCCCAAAGAGTGTCCTGGGATGTCTCGAGGATGTATTACACTCCAATTGAAAGCCCTATTAAGTTCATCTTAAGATATTCTATAAAGAGTTTCATCGGTTATAAAATGTCTCAAGATGAACTTAAGACGATCTCAAATGGTGACTGTATGAATATCGTTATAGATAACGTAGAAAATGAGATTAACTTATAGGGGCTCAGGACATCCTACGAAAGTCCTCAGAATGTTCTGAGGACCAAGAAATGACCCTAGTTTGCTATTTCTTGAAACATTCTGAGGAGATTTCGGGATAAAATCAGGGCGTCCGGCATAGTATTCTTTTTAGGATGTCCTGAGGACTAAAAAGTGGCGCTCGTTTGCTATTTCTCGGGAAGTTCTGAGTAGGTCCTGGGTTAAAATCAGGATGTCTTCAGGATATCCGAAAAATTCGTCCTGGACGTACTTCGGACTTTCTGAAAATGTTTTTGCACTATTTGAAGAAATTTCATGTGCAGTGTACGAATTATCAGAACTACACTACTACACATATAACAATTGTCTAATTAGTTAGTCGCTATATTTTGTCGGGCGATGTCCCGCAAAATGGCGATGTGCAGAATGGATCGATGCGAAACCGAACAAGAAATGAAATGAAAACGTACTAGTTATATTTACTATACTATATGCATACAAAAACTCTATACCTGATTCACACTATTTGAAAATTTTCACTTCAATTTTGTTTTTTTATGGTATTACAGTGTAATTTTTCTTTGATTTTTTCAGACTAACGAATGTGGCCAGCTATCCATATGTTGAATTTCTATAGTTTACCAACACATACAAAGCTATCCCGAAAATGTTAAGCTTCAGATATTTTAGATGTTTATGTGACATTATAATTGTAAATATCCCGTGTGAGGTTGCTGATCCTCCATCGGGCGCCTCCCCAGGTGGCGGATCGGGGAAAACTCGCTAGAAATAGAGGGTACCGGGAAAATAAAATACCCGGGGCGGACCAAAATCAGCAAGGTCACTAAGGTTAGAGTAGCCAATCTCTTCAAAATAATTAGTAATTGTGGATCGATAACCCACATTTATTAAATCTATATAATTATCAAAGAAAATGCATTTGTCCGTCAGAAATATTGTCGACGATTTTGGGCTTTTGAGTACCGGGGAAGTAAAATACTTTGAGTGGACCCAAATCAGGGTCGCTGAGGCGAAAGCAGCCGATCTGTTCAAAATAATTAGTAATTGTGGACTGATAACCCACATTTATTAAATCTCTATAATTATCAAAGAATATACACTTGACCGTTAGACATATTGTCTACGATTGGGGGCTGGAGGCAGAAAACTGATATCGACTTTCTGAAAAATTCTATTAAACTGTTTGAGTCGGAAGTTATAACATAACTCTTGAAGCGACGTCAAATAGTAGGTCCCGTATATTTGACACATAAAATATATGGACATGGGTCATAATATTTAAAATGGAACAAAAAGACTAGGAAGAAAAATAAATAATTTACAAATTATCGACAAGCCATCGCACACAAGTCGAAGTAAAGGTATGTTACATTTAAAAACCAGAATTAACAAACATCGTAGATATATTAATAGGAACACCCAACAATTGTCTGTTATCATTGAACACAGACTTAACGGGTGAAGTTCAAAATTTTTAATATATATATATATATTGATTGTAAATATTGAAACATTACATTAATTAACAACTAAAGTTTAATAAAGACCTTTTGAAAATATAACTCAAATATTATATAGTATAAATGAGAACGTCAAGTCATATTTGGGTTCGGGCAAACTGGAGGTAGCCTAATAACTTTTAAAATTAATGTGTGAATTCATATACTGTATTTACATTAATTACATTCATTATTCAACGAATAATTTAATCACAGTATTATAATTGAAAATAGAAATATATTTTTTATCCCATTGATTGAATAACATTTACTAATTCACTACATACGCCTCAAGAAATTGGACTTACTATTAATCAATTTTGCAGGTCCTCACTGTGTCTTCCGCAATCATCTCACTCAGTCGGCGTGGAATTAAAAATTTGTCTAAGAACAGACTTCATATCAGAATTGTGTTATTGACCGTCAGACAGATTTTCGAGTAAGTACGTTAAAATAATATTGAAAAACTAAAATAATGTTTTGAAAACGCGCGCGCGCGAACAAGAGAGTGCAAAGAGGGTAAATATTTAGGTAAATATTTATTTAAATATTAATCAGATTCAGTTTGTTGACCGTACGAGAACGTTATCTTTTAAGCTCAACTGATTCCGATGTTCATTTTGTGCTTCTTGTGCGATTTCATGTTTACCATCATGAAATTAAACTTTCCACATATCCTGGAGCCCGCGTGGGGCATAGGATGAGACATCTTATTTCATCGGTCCGAAGTTGCTGAGAATGACTCAAAAAGAGTCGAAACGTACATATTAATTATCTCTTTTTATGATTTATTAAAGATAGTCCTTTTGACTTTATGCACCAACAATGTGTACATGTGAAACTTGAGTAGAACTATCGGGAACTCTCGCTAAAAATGATATTAGTGAATGCGTTTTGGTACTTTAGAGGGGAGGGTGTCGTGCTAGATTCGCGAAGTTAGCACGATGTTTTTTAAAAGTTGATTTTTCGATATAAGGAAAGCGGAACTCTTTCTAATTTTTATCAGGAACTGTAGAACTATGAAAGGTGCTATTGAAACTCTTAGTATTTTTTTGAAATTCGTAGAATGTCGTACTAACTTCACAGATCCCCAACAACCGCGTTCTGACTCTCAAGGTTTCACTACAATTTTTTTTTAATTAAAGCTTAAGTTTAACTCAACTATTTTCTGTCACTATTAGCTGTGACCATTTGCAATACTTGCTGGAACAATCTATTGATGCTAGATCAATTAGTGCTAGAATAATTACAGTGCAGGAACTCAAAGCTTCATGCACACCAATAATCGAGATTATGTGACGTGTGTGTTCACGAACAAATATAAAATGAAAAAGTTTTTAAACGACTAGCTTCTTAAATAATTTTTCTTTATTTTTTTCCAGTAAACTTGTCAATACCGCGCCGACAAATAATTGTTCCTTCTTTTCGGTGATAGGAAAATGACTCGCTATCATTTCCACACCACCTTGCGGTAGATAGCTTGGTGCGTTTATTGTTGCAAGAACCATACGTGTGATAGGAAATATTATTAACAAATTTCGCGTGTCGCGAAATATAATGCCTATGCCTATAATATGCTTTTGTCTTTGTTTAGGCTTTACTTGATACCGTTTTCTTCGACTGATTCCAGCGCTACAATACAATATAATACAACACAATACAATATAATATAATACAATACAACACAACACAATACATATACAATAGAAAATAATAGAATAGAATCATTCTACATCCATGAATATACAGGGTGGGTTAATAACAATTGACACCTTAAATATCTAAAATTGTATGACTTGGAGTTGTATGGTTCATTTAATTGCAGTGTAATAGCCGCTTGCTATAATTGCTATAAATGTATATATGTATATTTCTGTATATTCTATGTACGTACATGATAAATACATGATATTTTTTTCACATTACAGACACTCCGTAGTTGTTAGGCCTCCCCATGTTATTGTAACAATTGCAACAGAGCCGTAATTTCTCGCCGTCATCGCTGACGAAGACCTCTTCATTATTTATTGATTTTACGCATATGCCTTCCATATATATGCGGTAGGTATCATAGTATTGTGGTACGACCCCGTCTATGGGCCCATACCACTCTTGTTTCTCCTCCTCACTCCTTTGATCTGCTGGAGGCCGGAGGCTGGAGGTCCAATGTATATACATTGAATATCCAATGTTTACTGGGTATGTAATGACGCGCAATAAAGCCTATCACACAATAGGAAAGCACAGGCAATAGGAATAGGGAATAACACAGGCAACAGAAATAACTAAATTCCAACTTACCAGAAACCGTGCATCGACGCACAATGGAATATGGCATAGGCAATAGGAACAGAATATCCGACGCGTTGGATTTCTGTTCCCTATTCCCTGTGCCTGACCTACCTGACCAATCACAGTGGAGACTGGGACAGACACGTGGTTTTAAAATGCAGATGATTGGACAGCACGCCTATTGCCAACGAATCATTGTGTCTTGGCATTACATAGATTTCTATTCCCTATTCCTATTCCCTATTCCTATTGCCTGTGCTTTCCTATTGTGTGATAGGCTTTAGTGTCTATACTTGTATGACTGATGCGCGCATCACAATACGAACAACGTGACTGAACAACAGAGTGAATTACAGCGCAAGCGCCAAAACCGCACAACTTTCGCTTGACATATATTATAGAGGTCACC
>NW_011966938.1:0-5878 GCF_000949405.1 Vollenhovia emeryi | reverse complement strand
ATGTATATATTCTGGTGTTCAGACTGCGAGCCCTAATATCCCTTTAATATACTGATATATTTACTTTATATATTTTGAGCTATACTATATAGCTAAACATTACATATTATTACGTGATGGTAGAATGTTTTAACATGATTTTTTATACATAAATCATTACATAATTATAACTTCTTAAAAATGTTTTTTGCTTAGATGACTTAAAAGTTGCTAAGAAAAAGGCTAATAAAGCTAGAACTACTAATGAGCTTTCTTCAAATAATGAAGATATTAGAAAAGAACGAATACGAAAAAAGCAAAGAAATAAAAATCGAAAAAAACGATTCTCGGATACTAATGATACGTCATTAGATAATAGCTCGAACGATGGAAATAGTTACCCCATCTTATCTTTTACAAATTTAGAAAAATCAACCAGTGGTAAATATTATCTATGAGTAAAGCTCACAATTGAACATGTAACATTGTTTACATATGTAATATATATGGTTTCTTTAATTTTACAGACACTCACCAAGTGATTACTATGCACAAACATAAAAGTACAAATGAATATGAAAATAGTAAGTATAATTGTGAGTAATAGTACAGTTGTAAAAAGATGGCAAATATGTGGTGGATACAAATTGTTAAAACACGATTAATATGTGAATTATAATATATCATATTATTTTACTTTTCTGTAGATTTTACGAATTTTACATCACCTACAACTTCGGCTATTGTGAGCGAGAATGCTTCTTCAAAGTATCAGTCGTTACATACAAGTGAGTAAACTATGTTCGTACAATAATATTATTCCTTTAAATTTTATGAATATTTCTATTTATTCATATACTATTTGTGTGAAATATTTGCGAATTATTGTTGATTCTTAAATTTCAGAATATTTTGAAGAAATCGTGAAAGAAATAAACTTACTACATCTAAAAGTTAATGATATGTTAGCCAGCATTAACGTTATCATTAAAAGCAGGGTTGTAAAAAAACATGTTTAAAAAGAAAAAAACAAAACATTATGTTTTTTCTGTTTAAATCTGTTTTTTATGTTTTAAACTTGTTTAAAATAAGTGCAAAAAGAAACATATTTAAAACATGAAAAAACATGTTTTAAACATGTTTTTAAACGTATGTAGGTATATGAGAGAGACTTTTAATTCAGTTTAAACGTTTTACTTCCAACTTCCTGTGTACTTAAAATAATCTTAAATACAAGAGCATCGCACAGGACCTGCACAAAACGCAATCAAAATTTCGCAAATCTGCGTTACCCACTTGGCAAAATGTGGACATTGGCTATGTGGTTCATATCCACGTTTTTCAATGTCTACAGAGGGCGTATCGCTTTCGTCAATCACGAAAAACGGGGCCGTGGCAGCTCTCAGGCTTCTCTCTGGTAGCATGTATCTCCTCTCTTGTAGTTGTTTCTACATACATAGGGGGGACTCGGATCCGTTCCCAAACGCAGCCAAAGCGAATCAGCCGATAGGGGATCCTCTTAAAATCTCTGATTATATAAAAGTACGTATCTAAACACTACAATATAAAAGTTAGGTTAGTTAAGTTAGGTTAGATTAAGTTATATCTGACATTTACACTGTTATTTTGTAAAGGTTCATAAAAATAAAGAAATATGACCGGTAGACGACAGGATGCAGTTTGGCAATATTTTATTAAAATAAAAAATGATAAGAAGCCATTAAGAGCAAAGTGTAAGCATTGTGGAAAAGAAATGTGTTCTTTAGTAGCACGTATGAAAATGCATATATTTAAATGCAAACACTTAAATAAAGTTGGTTCAGTAGACAATCCACCTGAAGTAGTCGACATTGAACATAATGAAAGTACAAAAGAAAACAGTAAGTACATAAGTACACTATATTATACAGGTTATTATATAATATATTAATTATATAATATATATAATATATTATAATATATATAGTAATTAAATAACTGTCTACGTAGCACAAGCTGCACAAGTCTTTCAAAGACTTTCCAAGAATGTTCTGAGGGCTTCTAAATCTCATGACATTTTCAATATTTGCTACAAGAAATTATTATTCTCTCATAACCATGATTATTTATATAGTGCGCACACTTATATAGTAACGATAGCTTCAATTTTTATATTATTACGTATATTCTCTTTTTAGTATTAGAGAGTAAAAAGCAGTGTATAACCTATAAAAAATATTTATCAACTTTATCAAATACTTTCTTTTCGTTGCAGATCCACCAACACATGAAAGAATAGATAAAGATGATAACATTGAAATAAACACTATTAACGAGAATAACGAGTCTTCTGACAGTTCTCACATCAGTGGTAAATTAAACTTCCAAAATAAACGAAGCAAAATGGTTGATCTCTCTGAAACTGTTCCACAAACTCAATCGCCATTATGTTCAACAAGCTCAACATTATTTTCAATGACTTCGTCAAACTCGGAAATGTCAAGCACGAATTTGAATTCTTTTGTGATAAGAACTACAAATGTTGAAAGGAAGAATATTGATTTACAAATAGCCAAATTTGTATATAGTACAAATTCATCATTTCGGCTTGTAGAACACAAAGAGTTTAAAAATATGATTAGTTTGTTACGTCCGGGTTATAAACCGCCAAATCGTCATACAATTGCTAATGAATTATTAGATAATGTTTTTACTTCCGTAAGACAAAGTATGGAAAAAGACTTGAAAGGTAAGATAGTTTGTATGGCGATGGATGGCTGGAGCAATCTTCATGTTGAACCATTAATTTGTATCTCAATAACTGATGTGTTAGAAGGAAATATTCACTTAATAGATACAATAGATACTGCTGAGAATAGGCATACTGCAGATTACTTGTTAAAATTAGCTGTCACAGCAATAAAAAGATGCCAAAGATTTGATTGCTCTATTAGAAGTTTTGTTACTGATAACGCAAGTAATATGGTAAAAATGCGAAGTCAACTTGCACAATGTGAGGAAATATTTATGCCAGATATAATAACGTACGGTTGTTCTGCGCATATCTTAAATTTGTTAGCGAAAGATATTAACGTACCAGAACTTAAAGACAATGTAAAGACGATAATTAAATATTTTAAATATTCTCATTATCCAGCATCAAAATATAAACAAGAAGGTGGTACTTCTCTCATTTTACCGTTAGATACTCGTTGGAATACCCTATGCAATTGCTTTGAATCGTATATAAAAAATTGGCATATTTTAGCTAAGATATGTACAGAAAATCGTGCTGCAATTGATATAAAAATAAGTACTCAAGTTCAAAATCTTGATTTAAAAAGTAATATACAGAATATTGTACTTAAATTACGTAAAATTGCCGTTGCGTTGGATAAAATTCAGGCTGAAACATGTACTATCGGTGAAGTAACTCAAATATGGTTAAATTTATCTGAAGATATTAAAGAAGAAACATTTACCCAACAAGAAATACAGTGCTTTCAAAATCGTTTTAATATGGCTATAACACCACCACATTATCTAGCCAACTTATTAGATCATCGTTTTAGGGGACAAAAATTGAGTCAAGACCAATTAGAGGAAGCTCTAGAATATGCAGCTACATATCACGCTGAAGCCATGCCATTTATAATAAACTATCAATCAAAATGTTCACCATTTAGAGAATTTTTATTTTCTCCTCAAAATATTGAAAACGTTAGTCCATTATCATGGTGGCGTGCTCTTCAGAATTCTATAAATAATGCTATGTTCGATTTGTCTATGCAGTTGCATACAGCTGTTGCTTCCTCTGCAGGTATCGAACGATTATTTTCTACTTTTGGTATAATACATAATAAATTACGAAATAAATTAGGAACAGAAAAAGCGGCAAAATTGGTCACAATTATGAGAGCCTACAATTCCAATAATTCACTTCTAGAAGAAATTTAAACGATAAATAAGCTATGTACATGAAATGTACTTGTATGAGTATTTCGAGTATTTGTATATTGTACATTATAGCTTATATTTATTGTTTAAATGTAGAATAACTATTTCACGGAATTTTATTTGAAAAAAATTTGTTTATTTGGTTTTATTATATGTGTGTATACATATATATTTATTAATGTTATAATACTTATATATAATATATAAATTTAATTTTATATGTAGACTGAGACACTTGTTTCTAGTGCAATATATGTGCAATATATGTATGTGCAAGGACTTAAAAAATAAATGTTTCTATACAATTACATTCAAACTATTGAGAATTTTACATCTAAAATTTGTTTTAAACATTTCCTTAAAAAACATGTGTTTTAAATATTTGTTTAAAACAAGTTTTAAAAACGTATGTTTAAATTTATTTCGAGTTTAAAACATGTTTAAAACATTTGTTAAAAACAAAATGTTTAAAACGTAACAACCCTGATTAAAAGTACAAAAGCCAACACCGACACTTTTGTAAATAATGATAGATCGGAAGTTTTGAAAATCATAAATTTGTTTCCGATGACCGAAGAATCATTAATTAAGGTGGAAGATTGGATTAATGAATCAACAGATAATAAAGTAGCATTGGTATGAATAGACTTTCGATCTCAATTTTTATATATGAATTGTATGTTTTATAATAATGACTAAACATGTACTACAATTGAATGATTTCTCTATAATAACTTTTATTTAAAAAACTTTTTATTTTAGACTGAAGAGCTGAGTCGTATAGGAGGATCCAACTTAAAGGATTTGATCAAAAGAATAATGTATCGAATTCTACTAAACGAAGTGGGAATACTGTATACTTGGGAAGGTACAAAAAAGAAAAAAAGTTTCAAAAATTTAAGTATTGCAGCTGTTATTTTAGGTAAAGATCATAAGTTAAATAGAAATTGTGAATACTTCCATAAATTAAAAGTTTGTATTTTATGAAACTGATACATTACTGATTTTTTCATAATTTTCAGATGTTGTTCGTAAAAACCCGAAATTTCCAAGCGCCACTGAAGTGGAGGCAATAAAACACATAAAATCTTGGCTTGTCAGAAGTAAGGATCGATACATTAATTCACAGAGGAAGACTAGTCAAGTTCATCCCAACATCCAGGACGTAGATATATAGCCATTTGCTCTGCTGAAAAAGTGTACTTACATTGAACGTATGTACAAAGTTGTTTTAGTCTGTGACTGATAGTGTAGTCTCGATGTATCTGGCTTGGCAGTATTACTGCTTTTATACATACTGTTTGATTTCCAAAATTGTTTCAATGTTATCGCATTTTTCCAATTTAATAATTAATATTAAAAGATTTGAACTGCAAAATACAGATGTTTAGTACATACATGTTCGATATTTTGAAAAAAAGGAGTGAAAAGAGTTTTCAAGAAAAACGTTGTAGATATATTTTAAAAAAGTAAAGCAATATGTAGCAATTATTAATAGTACTTGTCAATTTTCTGATCAAAATTTAACAATTGAGAATAAAATTGATGAAGTCAATCCTTACAGCTATTCACATAATAAAAGAGTTTTCAAAAAACCCAAAATAGTGTTATGAATTTTTGTGAATTTTTTTATTAATAATTTAAAGAACATTGAAATAAATCTGTATTTTTCAGTTCAACTTTTAGCATCTTTATACATATGGTATAGTGAGCTTTTATAGATATAAAACGTTCCGTCCATAAACTTGTCTCATGCATTTTTTTTCATTAATTAAACATGTGCCTTATTCTGATTTTTTAGTTTCATAAAAGAGATGGTACCAATTGTTTTCACTTATAAAATTTGATGTTGAAATAGATGAAACAAGTTTTGGAACAGATCGCCTGAATAGAGTATAAGTAAAATATACTAACTAGTGGTTTTTTTTAAATGCGTTACTTTTTCTATAGCTTCTTCCTTATA
>NW_011966937.1:60009-65058 GCF_000949405.1 Vollenhovia emeryi | reverse complement strand
GGGTCCTGCAACTTGTCCACGCAATCCACATACAGGTATTCATAGGGAAATATACCTTTTCGTGTCAATAGATCGAAATCGTCGCTGGATAATGTTGAAAATTCAGATCGTACAATTTTTAATTTGTCTCTATGGAGAAACGATGCCAATCTATCCAGGCTGGTACTCAGAAATTTGTATGAGTCAATAAATCGCAGCTTGATGCAATTTTGCCGCTTTGAGTTTTCTATGGTACTTTTTACATTTTTTGTAAAGGAAATGTATGTCTCCTTCGTTATCGGTAATACATCAACTGTGCCCTCGAACGCGGTAGCGATTTCTTTAATTATGAAATGTGCGTCATAGCCGGATAAATTATGAAAAACGATTGGAATGAAATATGCATCTTTGTAATTTAAGTTACAATTTGAATGTGCGGGCCTCTATATTGTCCGGTTAGATGGCAATGGTCGCGCACCCGAGTATCGTCTGGCGCGAACGGTTTCTCGCATATGTGACAGTGCGTGGTGCTATTAAATTTCTCATACTGTTCTTTCGAAAGTGATTGCATGGGAACATTATTCGACAGAATATTCTTTACACGATATGCTAATTCTTCTAGTTGGTCAGCGAACCATGCGATGCAATCCTTGTCACGACGAAACTGATATGTTGATAGCGAGTCGTCATATGAGCAGTGCAGGTAATAAGCGATGCTAAATACTTCATGGTGCTGATATGTCTTCGGATCCGTATCCATCTTTTTCAGGATACACTCCAAGTCGGCGTAGACGACAAACGGCACACGTTCCTTCCTACTGTGATTGTTAAAACTGAGCCATTTGTCCTCCTCGCTGGGTAATATGATCGCGCAGTCATTTATCTGTTGACAGTCTACGCTGTGGGCTTGCAACTGGACGTTGGAGCTAAAGTAGTGCAAACATCTGGAAAGACAGAAATTTTTAAATATATATTTTTTCAAATAAAATAAGTTTCACAAATCTTGTCGATACTCACCGATCGCAAATGTATTTCTTCTCCTTGTGTTTACTGAGCTGAGAACTGACGAGGCGGGATAAATTCTTTATCCAGACGAAGTGGCCCACTTCGGCACCCCCCTGATCTTGCAGGTATAATAGGTTCACGTGCATCTCCTTCTTCTCGTCAGCAACTCGTAGCGGTACGATTGCGCGTTCACAATTGTTCTTTTCATCGATGCTGTACACATTGATGGAAATACTGTTCAATTGTTCAAACTTTTTAATACCACTTAATGTCATCGGCATTGGAACGTCTCGCAGGTTTAACACATCACTTTAATGCGGATACGACGATTTGCGGTCGGTGTATCTTTTAACCGGAAAGAGAGCAGCGACTACTGACCACGCGAAACACGCATTGTCTGTTGATCGTACGTTGATCACTGCTTTCTTTCGTTTCACCTCTTCTGGCATGTCTATATGACATCCCGCGCGCATAGGATTGCACGTGTGCACGTTAATGGTCACGTTGTGTATACGCGCCAGCGCCCACCCGCTATCACGCTCTTCGAGTTCAGCTAGAGTCGGACCGATTACGCGCGACTCGTACCACTGTTCTAGGTCCGTTGTAATAAACAGTTCATAGTTTTTGTATTTATGCTTTTATTTGCACGTTTATCACCCGCCACAAACTCTCCGTTGAACATAGTATTCACCTTTACACAATTATAGCGCTCGATAGGGTCTCGCACATGCTCGATCACGATATCGCGAGCGTCATCGAGAAATTTCCGCGGCTCGATGTACTCCACGTTAATCACCGCACCGGTAAGTACGCGGTTTTCGAACGCGGTGTCGATCTCGCGCCACGACAGTTGCGCTCTCGAAGAAGGCCCTGCACCACCACCCCCGAAATGTACGAATCGTCTTTCAACTCGGCACTTGAGTTGCGCGACACTCTCGAGTCGCGCGATTCGAGCCACCAGCGATTGTTTGTTACCGATGGATAGCCTCGGACGTTTGACACGGCTGTGTTCCTCTAGTTCTGCGATCCATTCGTGGCATTGTTGCAGCCACCCCAAATAATCACCCAATGTGGTGATCCTGTGGGCTCGTTCCACCAGATCTTGCTCTCGTCGTTCCATGTTGTCGCGCTAGCGTCTTTTCGGACTTTATACTGTCCACAATGTTTTTCTTCTCAATCTCGTATGAAATCTCCTACTGTGGTGCAGCAGGCTTCCGGACGGATTATATATCATAAGAAAGTCACTGTCAGCAGCCAGGTTTCGGCGCTTGACCCCGTGACTCATAACATGGAAAATAAGAATAATCAAAGATATAGACGTCTCCGGTGATATCTATTACATGCCGATGCAGTAGGTGTGAGTTTAAACGCGGAACTTCCCTGACATCACGCACCTAGACAAAAAAGTCGCTGTCAGCAGCCAGGTTTAGGCGCTTGACCTCATGACTCATGCCATGGATGCGCGCAGCTGTGTGTCTGCGCTAATCATTTGTATATCGTCATCTTCCGGTGATATCTATTACACGCATGACATCCTCCCCGCGCCACCGCGTCGCGGATCGCATAGCGTCGTGGTCCTCCCCCTCCCCGCGCCCCCGCGGATCGCCGCAGAATATCTCCTTCCCCGCGCCCCGCGGATCGCCAAGCGTCGTGGAATAATAAACGTGGAACTCCTCCACATCGTTCACCTTGATAAGAAAGTCACTGTCAACAGCCAGGTTTCGGCGCTTGACCCCGTGACTCATAAGAATACCTGTCCAGGTGTCCGCGCTAAAAAGTATCGAAACGAATGACAGGTCAGCACCTAGATATCTGTTACATGTCACGTAGTGACAGGTCAACACCTTGCGTGACTTCAAGGTCGCGTACTTCCCTCCTCCCGCGGTCCCCTCGCCACGGAGTACCTCCTCCCCGCTGTCCCCTCGCCACGGAGTACCCCCCCGCCCCGCTCCCCCCTCGGAGCTCCATGGGTTAGAATCCCCCTATATACCCTACTTATGAAGTCTTGAAAATATTCCCTGTAAATTTGAAAGCCATTCTTTTAAAATTGCCGAAGATATAGCATATTTTAAGCGAGCGCGTCGTCATGTTCGAACGCGCTCGACGGTGACATGCGATCGACGACGTGTTCGAACGCGCTCGACGTTTGCGCCCATATAAAACACGATCAAACTTGCGGAGCATATATCTGCTGTTTTTCGCCGATTTCTTTCGTTCATTTCGATTTCGTTATAAGAGTGGCAACGCAAGAAAATCGTAAGAAATATGTAGAGAAATTAATTTTTTGATTAAAATGGAGAAGAAAAAGGGTTCCAGAAAAATGCGTAAGTCGGATAAATTTAGAAAATATCTAAAAAGGAAGAAAAGAACTCCTGTCAATAGATACGAAGCAGAAAAGGAGACAGCGTATACCAGCGCTTCGGCGAAAAAATTGGAAGGGATATATGTTCCTGAAGAAGAATGCATCGGATATCGCATTTTAAATTTCATCACTGTGTTTTCAACAATTTCTGAGCATGTGAAATGCAAAAAGTGCGAATCTGATGTGCAGTTTAAACCAGCAAGCACTCGCGGGCTTGGTTTCAAAATTGTGATTGTGTGTCCATCTTGCAGTCCAATTTCAATTCCATCTTGCCCGCTTATTGGTTCTGGAAAAGGAAATTAATAGACGATTTATATTTGCAATGCGTTTGTTAGGTGTTGGTTTGCGTGGCGCGAGAAAAGTTTGTGGAATGATGGATTTGCCTCCTGTCGCTCAAACTACATACGATCTAATCGTCCAACAAATACACAAGGCCGCTTCAGCAGTTTACGAATTGTTACTAAAGAAGGCCGTGAAAGAAGAAATAAAAAAACTTGCGTACAAAAAAGTGTGAAGATACTTCCGAACTTACAATTTCTGGAGACGACATGTGGAGAAAACGCAGTTTCAATTCATTGTTTGGTATTTGTTCTGTTATTGGATATTACACCGGAAAACGTTTGGACGTTATCGTGAAATCTGGTTATTGTAAATCGTGCGAGTACTGGACGAAACGTCAAAATACTGCTGAATACGAAGAATGGAAAGAAGATCACGAAGAACAATGTTTATCGAATCACGTAGGGTCAGCCGGTAACATGGAAGTAACCGCAATGCTGGAAATTTTTCAAAGATCTGTTGAACGTTACGGAGTCAAGTATCACGAGACACGGTAGTGTCTTGCGCCAAGTATAAGCGAAAAGCTTAAAGTGACAAGCTAGAACCGCACGCGCGAGACCGACCGTGTAGTTTACGCGAGTGCGAGAGTTGACGGGCCCTCTGAATTTCGGATCTCAACAACGGCTGATCCGACGAACTTGAGACTGCGCTTAATCGATAGCTTGGGTACGATTTGCATAATAAAAGTGTTTTTACTTTTCTCCTACGTGCCCCATGAGTGGAGATATTGCAATGCAAAGTCCGCGGTTGTGAATTTCGCGTAAGAAACGTCGTCTACGTCGTCGTCGTCGTCGTCAACCCCGGCTACGATTTCCTTTTCATATTTCTGCCGCACCTGGCGCTCGCAAACGCGGCTGACGTGACTGACGTTACCGAGTTATACGAGCGCCCGTAAATAGAGTGAACCTTAGCCTTTGTGCCGATTTATTTAATAATAACGTGTCTCGTGATAACGTGTCTCGTGATTGATATATATTTGTCGCATTAGGGACTGTTGTGAGGTGTCTTTTCAAGTGCCACTAGCGTGACAAAAGACTGTGTAACCGATTGTGAGTGTGCGCCATCGGTGACGTATGTTTTGTAATAATAATGTAATGTAATATATCTCGGTCTGAGAACCGTGTAGTGCAATCGATCGATCCTTTTGGGATTCTCTCTCGTAATAACAACAAAAGTAAGTATACGAATGTGCAATGTGTTTTTATAGTTAGTTCTCTTACGTTCAGCATAGCTAATCTTAAGTGTCGAAGTGATCTTCCTCTTCCTTCTCTCGTTCACTCAAGCGAGCGCTCCGACGTCCTAGATTTGCATTGCCGAACGCAGCTCTTGTCCGACACAAAAAATTTGGGTAAATGTTCACTTTA
>NW_011966937.1:45528-57488 GCF_000949405.1 Vollenhovia emeryi | reverse complement strand
TTACTCAAAGACACTTATACATTCTTTGAATTGTACATGGTGTCAGAAATTTTCCACGTGAGGCCATCCTAAACGTACATGATATCGTGAACTAACTCTAAAAGTTGTCAACTTTAACAATTAATATCTCGCTTCGCAGGGCAGAGCAACGATTTTGTCTGACGAAAAAGTTGTTTCTCGTTGAAAAACGCGTCGAATGAGACCAATTTGATTGATTTTGGAGGTGGAGCAGCTATACTGAAGAATTACCAATTCCAAACTTTTTTTGTTAATAACTTTCTAACGAATAACGACCGCCGGCTAAAAACTTCTAAGAGTTACTCAGGAGGGTGACCTTGACAACATATGTCAAGATCAAGGTCATCGGAAGGTGGGGTCTTTTTATGCACATTTACCAAATATTTTTATAAAAATATCTTTCCAAAAATACCTTTTCAAAAATATTGTCTCTACAAAAATCTTTTCTACAAAACTATCTTCTCTACAAAAGTAATGATATCATCAACAAATTACGCCAAATATAACAATGAATATTTATATATGTATAACGCGTATCTTTCTTCTACCGTAACCATTCTGTAAATACATCTCATTCGGCCAATAACGTATCGACAGCACCGATGAAAAGAATAGCAACTGTTTAGAAATTTAGAAACTCTGTATCTATTCAGGCGAATTAAGGCCTGTGTCCATGATGCTAGTACTTGGTCCAAGTTCTAGTTTTGAGAAATGCGTAGCCAATCGACTTGCAGCTTTTGTGGAACAGCTATATTGATTGGCTACATATTTCGCGGAATTGTAAAAATAAAAATAAAGGTCTCAGGGTTCGAAATAAATTGACTGGAAAAATGATCGGTAAGCTTAGCATTTATTATGGTCTAGCTATTCGGAGAAATTGTAATTCGAAGGATAAAATGAATGCGGCGATCTGGGCAACTTTTTATCACTATAGTTCTACGGACACAAAACCACAACATAAAAAATGCCCAGAAGGCTCGGATTCATGGTGTAGCTGGCAGCGAGAGCAAAAGCCGACGGTACTCTCGAAGCCTACAAACATGATTATAAATCGTTACCTCAAGATGTCTTGGAAGCGATTCGACCAATTTATAACGATCTCAGAAAGGACATTTTGTTGGAGCGTTGCGTGGGAGGTTTCACCCAAAATAATAATGAAAGTTTGAACAACTTGACTTGGAGAATCGCACCAAAAGTTTTGAGTAGCGGCGCACTTACCGTCGAATTATCAGCGTATATTGCCGCATGTATCTTCAATGAAGGTACATCGGCATTATTGCAAATTATGCAAACAATGGGAATTCATACGGTGCCGTATGCCAATCAATACGCCGCTTTAGAGGACAAAACGCGGATCCGCATTGCCGAGCATCGAACACAGGAAGCAACGAGAGACGCAAGAATTCGCCGACAAGCTAGAATCGAAGCTTTGGAAGCTGCATCGTCTATGGAGGGTTTGTTATATGGTCCTGGAGTGGATGACTCGATGTAAGTTTCAAGAAAATATTTTTATAATATGTTTTAACCGAATGTCAAACTTTAAACGCGTTTTTCTCGAAACTATGTTTCCAAAACGCGTGCCAAAAATATCTCGTACAAAAACGACTCGACTTAATTCAAATTTGGTATAGGTACTTAATTTATATAATAAAAGGCAGTCATTGTCGTAGGGTTTTTTATAGAGCGCTTATATTTTGTTTTAGAGCCAAAAGAAAGGGATGATTTTTCCTCAAAAATCGCACTTTTCAGTTCAATTGTCCGCCATTTTGTTAAAAATCGATATTTTAAAAATCGGCTATGAGAAAGACTAGATAATTTCATTAACTTTTAAAAAATTCTTGTCCCGTCTGTTTCAGATAACTTCTCTATGATCTACAGATGGCACCGCAAAACGTCTTTTGCAAAATAAGGTCTTGCGTTAATTGCGATATCTTCGTTATTTATTAATATTTTCAACCCAAGTTTAATTTTTTTATAGTAAAAATAATGTACATTCTGATAGTAAATGCCCAAATAACTATTTGCTTTACATTTCTTTAAAAAAAACGCGAAAAAATGACTTCTTTTCAAAGCCTCTAGGTGTACAAGTATATAACCCCTTAATAAGGAGAATAGTGACTTATACATATATCGGGCAGTGCAAAGAGGTGTGCAATTTTAACAGAATTTCAAGAGTTCTTTAAAGTAGAAAAGAAAAAAATTTTGAAATTATCTAACACACGATGGCTTGTTTTGCAAAAATGCGTGATTAGAATTCTTGATCAGTGGGAAGTTTTAAAAAGTTATTTTATTTTAGCAGTAAGTGAAGAAAAATCTGCGGAAGTTATTCTAACTCTATTAAATGATAATATAGTAAAATCGTATTTGCTCTTAAATATTCTTTAAATTATTTTAATAGATTTAATGCTCTTTTTCAAAAACACAAAATTTTAATTCATACATTACATTCAAATAGTCAACAATTAATACGGCAAATAGCACTTAATTTTATGACTCCTGAGGCTTTGAAAAACATCGTAACCTTAACTATAAATAATGAAAATGATGACCAATATCTTAATCATATTCGATTGGGGCCCGAATGTGACAAATTTTTAACAACACTTCCGTCAGAATGTGCACACAAAATAAAATTAAAATGTTTAGATTTTTATAAAACAGCCATCCGCGAAATGATGAAACGTTTACCGTAAAAAGACTTTTTTTAAATATTTATCATTTTTAGATCTTACAATAGCTTTATATGATAAAAGTAGAAATAAAATTAGAGATTTATCTTGTATTACCTCGTGTATAGCTCATAAAGATATATCAAAATTAGCATATGAATGGACAATTTTACCAACAGTTTTTAATGAATTCGAAAAAGCTGAATTAGCACGTTTAAATTTTAGTGAAATGTAGGCAAAAATATTAGAGTATAAAGATTTTGATAGGGAAAAAATGTTTTCAAATTTAGAATTATTAGTTCAGGCAGTTTTATCCTTGCCCCATTCTAATGCAGAAACCGAACGTATTTTTTCTATTATTACCGACGTGAAAAAAAATAGATTGTCCATTGAAACAATTTCTGCAATTTGTGTAGCACGATCCAGTTTTCAGGCACATGACGTACAGTATATGAATTTCAAATTAGATTCGCGACATCTTGAATTACATAATCCAGAAAATTTGTATGCAACATCTGATACTTAATTTTTTCTTTTTAATAAAATTTATGACAATTTTTTTATTTTAATTGAAATCCATGTAGTAATTTTATGTACTGTTGTATTGTAATTTCATACTTGATATGAAGAAATTCCGCAAAACTTGATCGAGAGATGCATCAACATGCGAGAGGGTTTACAAGATTCAACTAGTCAAGGTAAGACCGGAACATGATCCAGCCAGTAAAAGTAATTCGAACATGCTTCATACCCTACACACACACACACACACACACACACACACACCCTACACACATATTCCACGCACACTCACACATAAGTTATGTGTCAAACATAGGTTATGTGACATAACCTACACCTACACGCATGTACACACACTTTACATGCTCTTACACACACCACACGAACACTCCACACACACATACACATACACACATTCCGCATACATTCACACATAACCTATACACACATACACATACCTCACACATACTTATACACATCCCACATTTACACACACGCAGACACACGGTATGTAAATCCTTTGTGGTCTCCTTATTGTAGTTCCATCCAATTGTATCTACAGTCTGTTAATTCCTATTAATTTCTATTAATAATAATCAGCCCATGTAGACGATTGCTACAAATCGCAGAAGTACAAACCTGATTGATCCCTTGATTGTTCTTCATGTTCTATTCATCTCAAATAGTCTATTTTTTAAACAATATACCCTCTATTGTTTCCAAAGAATATAATATCGACTAGCAAATTTGTCACTATTTAGAAATCAATTGATTACGAAAATCTCTTCCGCTGTTGATCGGAGTATCAAACTTTATTACTCACAATCAGAGGCTTACGTCTGCCGACAATACCCATGGCTGAGTATCGTCCCTCAGAGATTGTTGATATACTCCTTGTTCTCGGAGAATGTCAACTAAATTATCATGAAGCTTCACGAGTTTACCGGAATCGTTACCCCGAAAGAGAACAACATCTGAATCATACTACAATCCGGGACCTCGAGCTAAGCGCTCGCCAAGGCCGTTTAGAACGTCAAAGAGCACATCATGAGTATGATGAAGATGATGTGCGTGTGCACGTTATCTTGGCATTCATTCATCTTAATCCTCATACAAGTAGTCGTATTATGGCTAGAGAAATTGGTATCCCGAGAACAACAATCTTAAGAATTGTGAAGAAAATGAAGTACCGTCCTTACCATATCACGTTAACACAAGCTCTTACTCAAGCAGATATGCCGTTGCGTGTACAATTTTGTCAATGTGCACAACAGATGATCCGAGCTGATCCGAATTTCTTCTATTATGTTATGTTCTCTGATGAATCGACGTTCAAAAATAATGGTAAATTGAATAGACATAATTGCCATTATTGGTCGGATGTTAACCCGCACTGGCATAAACAAGAAGATAATCAACATCGCTGGAGTGTGAATGTTTGGTGTGGTATTATACAGAGTGTCTCAGAATTCGCGCATTCGGAATTCATAGCGTGATTATTCTTGCCAAAAAAAGTAACTTTTTCCTCTGGCAAAATTGTGTCTGAACATTACTTTTCAAATAAGAGCAACTTTAAGGTAAAGAATAAACGCTTTAGGTAACGCGTGAATCAGGAGCGGCACGCGCACGGCGTGCCAGCGCGTTTGAGCGTGTACGTTTCTGTCATGTTCAGACACGTTCATGACAGAAACGTTCATGTGTTTTACGTGTCTGTATTATACGGAAAAGAAGTGTGATTATAACGATGAATTATACGAGTGGAGAATATTGCGACATGTTGCTAATTTTATTATTATTTTTTGGAACAATTATTTCGGTTCACAATTATTCACGTCTTATCTAATCTTCTTATTTGACTTTCAATCGTTGCTTCGGTAATATTAATCGGTAATGTTAATTGCAACATATTCTCTTATTAAGATAAGATGTGTTCAAACTAACGATACTTAGGTATCATGCATAGTTTTTATAAAAACTTTTATCAAAATAGTAAAATAGCATACACGCTCAGACGCGCTGGCACGCCGTGCGCCTGCCGCTCCTGATTCACGCGTTACCTAAAGCGCTTATTCGTTACCTTAAAGTTGCTCTTATTTGAAAAGTAATGTTCAGACGCAATTTTGCCAGAGGAAAAAGTTACTTCTTTTGGCACGAATAATCACGCTATGAATTCCGAATGCGCGAATTCTTGATTGGTCCTTATTTCTTTGAAGAAAATGTTAATAGTGTAAATTTTTTGGAATTTCTCAGGGATCATTTACCACAATTGCTTGAAGACGTTGATTTTCATACACGTCGTCCCTACCGTTTTACTCGGGTTACGCACTCACGTGCGTATGGACACGAAAGCCTCCCCTGCCGAATTTCTTTACGGCACAGTACTGCGGATTCCGGGAGAGTTCTTCCTACAGGAAGATTTTACACCGGACCCCCAAATTTTTGTAGACGATTTCAGACAGCACATGCGACAGGTGAGGCCAATACCGGTGGCACACCACTATAAAAAGCGCGTTTTCCAATTTAAGGAACTGTCAGTATGTTCGCACGTCTTCCTCCGTAAGGACGCAGTTAAAAAGCCTTTGGAGCGGCCTTATTCGGGCCCCTTCAAAGTGCTTGGAAGGACGTCGGACAAAGTCTACACTATCGAGATTAACGGCAGGCCCACGGCCGTATCGATAGAACGTCTTAAGCCTGCTCACTTTATACCGGACGACATTTCGATCGCTAACGATCCGTTCACGTCCGACGCTACGGACAAGCCTTCCACTTCGGTAAGCGCTCTGTCCAGTACCTTGAAAACTTATTCGGGTCCAAAGAAAAAGGTACAAATTAGGCTAGACAAAAACACTGTACGTACTTCCGTACGCTAGTCAAGCCCCGACACGGAGACGTACAGTTAGTCATTTCAGTGCGCGTAAAAGTTTATTTTCCGTTGTTCCATGTCTGATAATAATACTTTTCATTCTGGTCATGGTCGCGTATTCTCTTCGGTTTTGCACATTGTGTGGTCCTACAAGTCACGCAGCCTTCTTCCCATCATATCCCAGTATGTTCGATATGAATACACCACTGGCCCTCTTCAGGGCCACACGATGTGCAAAATCCGAACGGCAACCTCCACGTGCACATTGGGTTACGCTGATGTCGACGGTAATGAACGAAAATACAAGGGTTACTTCAAAATGCTGTAACTTGGCGAAAAAAGTCGCAGTAACTTCTTTTTTTTTTAATTGAAGGGAAAAGTACACACTTTTTGATACTTCGAGCAGAATTAGCGAGGAAAAATTTCCTACGCCCGGGCACCTGACCAAAGTTTTTTAGGTAAAAACATGTCCTTACATTTTAAAAGCTACAGCGGCGCAGATGCATTCCAGGAAAAATCTGGTGACTAGTTTTTGAAGCTGAAAGTGCAAGCTTTAATTAAAAAAAAAACGATCTTGCTACGATGATTTTTAACGGAGATATCGTCGGTAATGTCGCAAACACAAGGGTTATTTCAATGAGCTGTGATCTGGCGAAAAAAAATCGTAGGAACTTCTTTTTTTTTAATTGAAGAGAAAAGTATACACTTTTTGATACCGTAAGCAGAACTGGCGAAGAAAAATTACTACACTCCGCACAGTGCGTTAAAGTGTGCAATTTTTTAGAGAAAAAACATGATCTTGATTTTGAGAAAGTTCCGGGAAATGGGAAGAGTGAATGCAAATTCCAATAAGAGCTTCTTAAAGCAGAGGCTTTGCCCTATAAAATAAAAAAAAACTTTTCAATTCGACCAGTTTTCGCTAAGTTACGCTTATTTGAAATTCGTGAAATTTTGATGTAAATTTCTTGTTGCGTTAATTTTTTTGACCAGTGTATAATCGGATAATCTACTTACTAAATAACAAACGGATATCTCCATTTAAGGTGGCTCCTACATAAATCGAACGAAAGTAGAAAACATTGAAATTTAAGCATGTTGTAGTTGTAAATTTTATCTATCAGTACGGGAAGTTTCAGACCTGGTTGCCGATAAAATAAAATAAAGAAAAATGTTGAAGTATTTTTCAACATTCCAATAAACACTAACCAGTAACAAGTTGTAAGTAACAGTTACATAATATCAATATTATAATTTCCTACTCAACAAGATAATTGCAATATAACACCCATATGTTATATTACATAACACCCATATATTATATTACATTAACATTGTTAAGTAGAAAGTTATAATATGTATTTATATTATGTAACTATTACTTAGTGTTCACTAGGATAGGGATTATGGCCGATCACTCACAGAAGCACTTTGAGGATTAATATTACTATATAGAAAAAGTAGATCTTAACCAAAAACGAGGTGAACATGTGGGCCATGGGGCGCTGTTGCACGATTTTTGGAGACAGTAGCGCACCGGTACGGGGAGCCGGTAGAGTTAAGAGAGGAGATGATAGAACGGAAAAAAAGAATAAAGGTCTTCTGAAACCTGCTATAAGATTTCTCAAATTAATACCTAATGTAGGGCCAACAAATCAGAAGTGGGATAACGGCGGTTGACGGGATGAGTTGTAACGCTCAGCGCTGCAACCAGGACGTCGAGGAGAAGGTCGTAACACTGTGTGCTGCGACAACCGCCGGTGGAAAGTGGCGATCAACGGGAAGAGTTGTGACGCTGTGTACTGCAACTAAGAGTGGAGAGTCGTGGAGCTGTGTGCTGCGACAACATCGAGGGAAAAGTCGTGACGCTATGTGCTGCGACACCCACAATCGGCAAACCAAGGACGTTCCGTGAACCGTGCAGGCTAGAATCCAAGCAAGGTACGGAAAGATTGTCGAAACGTTTATTCGGTAATTATGAATCCGAATGAGTTAACGATTGAGCAAATAAAGAGTGTCTTAAGAAATAGACAGCTCCCATTTACGGGCCGTAAGGCCGAGCTAATCTTAAAGATGCAGGAGAACGATCCTACGGGCGAATGGGTCAATGAGGCGGTCGCGTTAAGCAAAAATTCGTCGGAGGATGTACCGGAAGTATCTGATGCGGATAGTGAACGGATAGCATCAGCATCTCAGACAACGGGAATTCGAGCTGTTACAGCGCGAACCGGATCTAATGGCACGAGAGATACGACTTACTTCGTAGGAAAACACCATCCTGAGATCGTCACTCTCATCTGGTAATTCGGCGAGATCTGTTCGTTTAAATGTCGATGTTAAAAGCATCTGCGAATTATTAAGCGAATACCACGGTTCCGGGGTTGACTTTGCAAGATGGAAGGCTCAAGTAATGTTGCTGCGGAACACGTACGAGCTGGACGACAACGTTACCAAAATTCTAATTGGTTCCAAACTGAAAGGGAAGGCCTTTAGCTGGTAACACTCGAAGGTCGAACATTTTGAAATGGGCACGAATGAGTTGCTGGCAGCCATGGCGTCTATGTTCGACCAACGTCCAGGGAAGCTGGAACTTAGAAAACAGTTCGAAGCACGCGAATGGCAAAGGGGCAAGGCTTTCGACGACAACTGCCATTAGAAACTTTTACTGGGAAACCGCATTCCAGTACCCGATGACGAGTTGCTTGATCATATAATTGAGGGCATTCCGTTGGCAATGTTACGAAACCAGGCTCAAATGCAATGTTTCGGATCGGTGTGTTAAGATTGTTAAGAGGATTTAAGAAAATCTCACTGGACCCACCTAGACGAGACACGGGAATGGTGAAGAGCGTGAGGATGAAACCACTGGCCGTTCCGCTCATTCGTACGTCGGGATCACCGGCGAATAAGGAAAACTTGAGCGAGAACGAAGCATCGTTGAGAGGCGCAGTCAAGTGCTACGGGTACAACCGAAGCTCGACACCGAAAGCGGGGAAGACTATACGGAGGTCTATTTCATCGACACGCACGCGGAGCCTCGGAATGAATTTCGACGAACGGTGGAATTAGCTATGGCGAAGAAAACTGTCAGGTCGGTGGCACGAATTGATTCCGGATGCCTGGTAGCCTGATCAAGGAACAATTGGTGCAGTCTATGCCGTGGCAACCGGCTACAGAGGAGTGGCAACGTGTTCGAGATTCATTTCTGAGTCTCGGGCAGTTCGTCACCGGCGTGATGGCAGCATCAGCCGGGTCAGATCGTGCAGCGCCGCAGGAGCGCTGCGCGCGCATGCCCGATCGCGACACGAGGCGACGGCGCTTCTTCACGTACGTTACCGGCTTTTGGCTCATGGCAACCGTACCTAGTACACGCGTCGTGTAGTGCTTAAGACTTTTAGAGTGCTCTTGTGGACTCTTTCTCATCCGAGAATTGACTCAGTGCGGACAAAAGTGAACACTCAACAGTGCGAATCATCCAGGACCAAAGATACAGCATCAACGGCAGCTCAAGCTCACCACGCATCGCACGCCGGCGCCGCGTGGACACGGCTCACGGGCATCTACATTCACGAGGCCGACTCTCGATCAATAATATCGAACCGCGCAAGTGAATTAAAGACTTTTCATCCACCGTTAGTTCATAGACTGCTCAACTGTAAGCATATTACCCTTATTAAACTGTGACACGATATTTTACTCAAACGATCCGAGTTACAATCACGTGATATTCCACCCTATCACGCGTGCATTCGTTCCTTGAGCCTCTCACCGCTAAGTCCTCACCCTGCTTCCATCCGCAGCGGTAACCAGCGAACTCTCCTAGCGAGAATCGCTAACATTTTTTGGTCCTTCGAGCCGGATAGCGGCGAGGCTCTCGGACAGATTAGCTCAACCACGCAGCGATCACGTGATCGGCGGCGCGCAAGGATACGGTCCCACTCAGCGACCACGTGATCTCACGGCCCTTTCGTGTGATCAGCGGCGCGCACACACACGGTTCCACTCATTGATCACGTAATCTCACGATCCTCGCGCGTGACAGCTCATCAGCCGGTGAGACCCGACAGACACACTCACGCTTGCCGGACATCTCACTCCCCAAGTTCACCGGGGAGTATGCCGCATGGCCTGCCTTTCGAGATCTCTTCTCAAGTCTGATCATCTCAAACGAGCAGCTCACAAACGTGGAGAGACTTCATTATCTCCGCTCGGCGCTCATATACACAGTGACACTCATCGATCATGTGATACCACGGCTCTCTCACGTGTCATCTCACCATGTCGGACGATCATAAAACGGGCAAGGCGGACCGCCCGGTGACTCAGCAATTGGAACTGCGGCCGGGAGATCGCTTCTCCTCGAGGACGGCGTCTCCGGTTCGACCCTCCACGGAACTCGCCCTGAGGGTGCAGACGCAGCTGGGTCGGATCTCTACTCTCAAGGACATCGCAGAAATTCTCCCGAAGTCTCCTGCAAGAGACGCACAAGGCGTTTCTCAAGGAGCACACCTACTTCAAGGTCTCATGGCCCTCTGCGCTCCCTCATCACGAGGATTTCTCGGGGAACGCTCATCAGGAGGAAACGCTGTGCCACACACAAGCGCAACGCATCATCTGCGTACTTCGCCACTCACTGACAGCTTCGTCCGCTCAATCAACCTGTGGTTCATCGGTCACGCCCTCAAATTGAAGAGAAGGTGCAGTCGTCGAGATCAGCTCACACGTCCGCTCATCCTGCTCAACGTTACTCGCCACGGCCTTGGCAGTGATCAGCTCATCCACCACTCATCACTCAGCGCGTCTACTCATTGACGCAGGATCCGAACTCACCTTCGTCACGGAGAATCTCATTCGGCAGCTCAACATCCCTCGTCAATACTCAGGTATTGCCGTCAATGGAATTGCAGGCAAAGAATGTACTCGGACACGAGGAGTCGTGTCGCTCACGTTACGCTCGACACATTCCAACGCAGCTGCCACAATTCAAGCTCATGTCCTCCGGACAGTTACATCAATCTTACCATCTTTCGAGGCGGAACCGGAAGAATGGCCGCATCTCAGGAACTTGACATTAGCCGATCCAGATTTTCTCACCTCTCGGCCAGTTGACATCCTCATCGGAGCAGACGCTTACGGACGAATCATCAAGCCCAATATTATTAGGCATTCTCCACTCATGCCGATAGCGCAACTCTCCATTTTTAGATGGCTCGTTCTTGGACCAGTCAACTAACGAGCAGAGGTGCGAGAAGCACTTCAAGACTACACACTCTCGTGATTCTTCAGAGAGGTACATCGTCAGGATTCTACTCAACTCACCAGTAGATCTTTTGGGTGATTCTTACAACGTCGCTCATCAATGTCTGAAGGGATTACGCAGACGATTCTCAACGGATGTGAATTATCAACGTCTCTATCAACAATTCATGATTGATTACGAGACACTCAACCACATGACGAAGGCATCATCCATCTCTAGTCATCGCTCACATTTTCACCTGCCACATCACGGTGTTCTCAAGCCTGACAGTATTACAACGAAACTACGGGTAGTTTGTAATGGCTCTAGCGCATCCACATCAGGCGACTCGGTCAACGACTTCATGTACACTGGAGCAAAGCTACATCTGAACATTTCAGATGTTCTACCATGGATACGTAGACATCGTTACATTTTCGCTACGGACATCACCAAAATGGACAGACCGATTCAAATTCACAAGGATGACTGGGAGTTACAGCGGATACTCTGGATGGACAATCAGCTCAATGAGGTGCCATATCATTCAACAACGGTTACCTACGGGACGAAGGTCGCACCATTCTCAGCCGTACGGACCTTGTTGCAATTAGCAGAAGACGAAGGACATAGTTTCCCACTGGCTGTGCCA
>NW_011966937.1:32779-43989 GCF_000949405.1 Vollenhovia emeryi | reverse complement strand
GCTATCACTCACGGCAGATATGTCGATGACATATTTGGCGGTGCAGATACCGTGCAACAATTACAGGAGGTTGCACCTCAACTAAGGGACCTCTGCATGGCGGGCGGCTTCCCACTGGCAAAGTGGCATGCAACTCATCTCGACATACTCAAGACTGTCACCGACAGCGAAGACCAAGGCTTACCAATCACATTCGACGATTGCGCAACCAAGAAACTCGGACTCAAATGGCTCCCTCAAGAAGATACCTTTGCATTCTCAACCCGAAGCTCACGCTCGGAAGGCAGACTCACAAAACGCCTCGTCTTATCTGAAGTGGCTCAGATACTCGATCCACTTGGTTTTGCATCACCCGTAGTGATCAAGGCCAAAATTCTCTTGCAGGAGCTGTGGCTGCACAAGCTCCAATGGGATGACCCACGGACATCCCAGCTCTCAACCCGGTGGCTCATCCACAGAGAAGAACTCACAAGCTCGGCCGAGCTCTCGATACCTAGATGGTTCAACACCTGGAGCAACTCTTCTTTGGAACTGCACGACTTCTCTGACGGTTCTCAATTGACAATGATTGCAGTCGTATACATCTCCGTTCACGACTCAACTGGATCCACGTTTTCACTTGTGTGCTCCAAAACTAAGGTAGCACCTCTCAAGCGGCTCTCAATCCCGCGACTGGAACTCACGGCTGCTCTACTGCTCTCTCGACTCATGCAATACGTCAAAGCCACTTTGAACATGGACGTAACGGCAACTCACATGTGGACGGAATCTCTAGTGACACTTTCATGGATCACCTCTGTGAAAGGTTCATGGATCAGATCTCATGCATCACGCTGGAAGAATTTTGTCAGAAACAGGGTGGCTCAAATTGAAGAACTCACTCCAGCTGCTCACTGGAGATACATACCTGGAAGTTCCAATCCGGCTGATGGCGCATCACGAGGCCTCACGACTGCTCAACTTCAAAACCACTCGCTTTGATGGACGGGACCACCTTGGATACTCAAACCAGACTCATGGCCGTCGCAACCTGCACTCTCTGAAGAATTGAGTGCAACAGAAGCTCGCCCAGGCGTTTCGCTATTGACGGTTACGCCAAGGACAGATTATCAATGGGAACTCATCTACAGGTACTCAAGCCTCACTAAACTATTGAGGATTACAGCTCTCTGTTTCAGATTCGTCTCACGGTTGAGGAAGGTGCCACGACTCATTGCCTGTCAGACACAACGCTCCAGAGACCTTGGAGAAAGCGAGGCTCTTCTGGATCCAGGCAACTCAAGCAACGTACTTCTCGCACGAGCTCAAGGCACTACAGGCAGACTCACCGTTGGCAAAGGCGCACGCATTCAACACATTGACTGTGTACATCGACGCTCAGGGAGTCATTCGCGTCGGCGGACGACTCGCTCACGCAGCTCTCTCACTCGATGCGACACATCCTGTAATATTGCCTCGTCACTCTCAGCTGTCGTCATTGATCATCGCTCACGCTCATCAACGGACTCTACATGGAGACAGCTTCCGCTGTCGCACATCCGACAACAATACTGGATTCTCGGCGGGAGGGCTCCTGTCAAGTCTCACATTCTGCGGTGTGTCACGTGTGCTCGGCAGAGGGGGATCCGTGCTCATCAATTGATGGGCCAACTACCTCTCTCTCGGGTTACGCAGGCACGACCGTTCACTCATACAGGTGTGGACTACGCAGGGCCACTCACCGTCGAAACGTGGAAGGGAAGAGGTGCCAAAACCTGTAAAGGCTGAATCTGCGTTTTCGTCTGCTTCGCAACCTCAGCAGTACACCTCGGGGCGGTTAGTGATTACTCATCCGAGGGATTCATTGCCGCCTATCGACGCTTCTCATCCAGACGCGGCATCGCTCACACCTTACACCCAGACTGCGGCACCAATTTTATCGGCGCGGACACAGCTCTCAAAAGGCTATTTACCCAGAGCACTCAAGAACATCAGCGAGTTTCTCACCAGCTCTCGCAAGATAACACCCGATGGGAATTTAATCCCCCAGCGACACCTCACATGGGAGGAAAATGGGAGGCCGTCGTAAAATCCATAAAGTATCATCTACGGCGCACCATTGGAGAAAGCGTGCTCACCTTTGAGGAGCTCACCACATTGCTCACTCAAATTGAGGCAATCCTCAACTCGCGACCTCTCGAACCATTGAGTGACGACGCAGACGACATCTCAGCACTCACGCCAGGTCACTTCCTCGTAGGAAGTCCGCTCACCACCATACCAGAGCCATCACTCACCGACCTGGCAATCTCAAGACTCTCACGATGGCAGCTCATCCAGAAAAAGGCACAACATTTTTGGACACACTGGGCAGCGCACTACCTACAACGACAACAGGCCATCTCAAAGTGGCACCACAAGAACAACGAGATCAAGATCGGATCATTGGTGCTCATCACTGACGAGCGGCTACCGCCATGCAAATGGCCGTTAGCCCGGATCACGGCCCTACATCCTGGGAAGGATGGTCTCGTCCGGGTGGTGACCCTGAGAAGACAGCCACTACCACTCTCATCCGACCAGTGATCAAGCTCTCCGTCCTGCCGATCTCCTCATAAGATCATCAACTACGTTGCTGATGGCGGGCGGAATGTTCGAGATTCATTTCTGAGTCTCGGGCAGTTCGTCACCGGCGTGATGGCAGCATCAGCCGGGTCAGATCGTGCAGCGCCGCAGGAGCGCTGCGCGCGCATGCCCGATCGCGACACGAGGCGACGGCGCTTCTTCACGTACGTTACCGGCTTTTGGCTCATGGCAACCGTACCTAGTACACGCGTCGTGTAGTGCTTAAGACTTTTAGAGTGCTCTTGTGGACTTTTTCTCATCCGAGAATTGACTCAGTGCGGACAAAAGTGAACACTCAGCAGTGCGAATCATCCAGGACCAAAGATACAGCATCAACGGCAGCTCAAGCTCACCACGCATCGCACGCCGGCGCCGCGTGGACACGGCTCACGGGCATCTACATTCACGAGGCCGACTCTCGATCAATAATATCGAACCGCGCAAGTGAATTAAAGACTTTTCATCCACCGTAAGTTCATAGACTGCTTAACTGTAAGCATATTACTCTTATTAAACTGTGACACGATATTTTACTCAAACGATCCGAGTTACGATCACGTGATATTTCACCCTCTCACGCGTGCATTCGTTCCTTGAGCCTCTCACCGCTAAGTCCTCACCCTGCTTCCATCCGCAGCGGTAACCAGCGAACTCTCCTAGCGAGAATCGCTAACACAACGCTACTACGGAATGAACCGTTCGAAAGTCGCGGTCAAGGGAATAATTCAACTATGTACTAGTATGGATAATGACTCACGTAGATTAACTTTTGGTATAGTTTCAGATAATACGATGTTCGTATCTATTCTATTAGGGCGCGACGCCCTGTGTAGTTTTGGATATAAACTCACTAAGAGTCCTGTTCTCGATAGTGCAGTATCCGAAATCCTAAATATCGAAGTCGAGTGTGAATCCACGGTAAACAAACTTAGGATTAATCCAGACGCTGCGGTGGTGGACCGCAAGGCGCTAGAGAAAATCTTTCGCGAACATTATAATACATCAGATCGACCAGCTTGTCCGGAGGTCCGGAGGTAAAGGCGGAGGCTGACATTGTCCTCAAAAATAGCAGTCCGGTGCAATTCGGTCCTCGAAGACTGTCGTACTTATTGTTAGATCGGGAAGCAGTTGGTCAGATCATTGAGGAACTATTGGCTCGAGGCATTGTTCGAAAGAGTTCATCGGAATTCGCATCTCCTGTCATGCTTACGCGATAAAAGAATGGCGAAATCAAAATGTGCGTTGATTTCCGGGCGATTAATAAAGTTATGGCCCGCGATAACTACCCATTACCCCTGATCGAGGATCAACTGGAACGTCTGAGGGGTAAACGATATTTCAGTGCAATGGATTTAAGGTTTTACCATATTGCAATGGCCCCAGAGTCTATCAAATTCACTTCTTTCGTGACTCCATTGGGTCAATTCGAATATCTAGTTATGCCGTTTGGCCTAAAAATAGGTCCTCAATGCTTCCAGCGCTTCATAAGCGAGGTTCTTGACGAATTGCTGAGGTCCGGATACGTTACCGTTTATCTGGACGATATATTGGTGGCTACTAAAGCATGACTGAGCATCTACAGATAATGCGATCTCTTTTCGATATTTTAGTTAGGAATAAGTTCGAATTGCGTTTTGATAAATGTGTGTTTTTGCGTACTGACATTAATTACACAGGCCTACAAAAATGACACTTTTGAATCCCCACCAAGATTTAAGGGTGTTTCTCTATGTAATTTTTAGCGCTGAATCCAAATCTGGCCGCAGAATTTGTCTAGCACGTCAGGATTTTGAGAGAATTGTAACGATTTTTTAATTTTTGGGCCGCCATATTTGATCAGCCATGTTGAAAATACAAATTCTAACTTTAAAATCTTAATCAGTGACCCGAAAAACCCTTTGATACAAAGTTCTGGAGAAATCGGTCTGAGAAACGTTCGGTGCTTAGGTACCAAAAAAAATGGAATTTGTTAATATTAAGTGTAATATTAATATATCCTATAGTTGTAATTATATTACACCATTTCGAAAACCACGTATATGCATTTTCGTAGATTTTGTCATGAGAAATCCGAATCTGTTGACTAAATTAACGAGTATAATCGCGTTTCAAATTTATTTCCATCTGAAAATGTAAAAAAATGGCCTTATTTGCACTTTTAAATTAGAATATCTCAAAATCCTGACGTGCTAGACAAATTCTGCGGCCAGATTTGGATTCAGCGCAAAAAATTACATAGAGAAACACCCTTAGATCTCGGGGAAAATCTTGTAGGCCTGTGATACCAGCTCTTTCGGATTCGGGGCCACCCTTTTGCAGAGACAACCTGATGGGGTATTACACTGTGTTTTCTATTTTAGTAAATGTACAACGAAACCCGAATCGCGTTATCACAGCTTCAAGCTCGAAACTCTTGCGATTGTGTACGCTGTATGCCGATTTCGAGTCTATCTTCAGGGCATATCATTTGTCATTGTGTCTGACTGTATTGCAGTCACCCAAACACTCGAGAAGCAAGATATAAATCCTAGAATTTCTCGGTGGGGCATCGAGTTACAAAACTTCGACTTTCGGATTGTGCATCGGCCCGGTGTACGAATGAGACACGTGGACGCTTTAAGCCGTTCATTTGAGATCTTAGGAGCGGAAGACAATCCTTTCGAATGGAACTTGATAGTTTTCCAGAGTCAGGATCCCCGAATCCGTGAGATATCTCAAAGATTAGAAAAATCAAGCGACCCGCAATACGAATTAAGAAATGGGCTAGTATACAAGAAACATGGAAATAGATTGCTATTCCTATTGCCTCAACGAATGGAAATGCATGTCCTTTATCATTATCATAACGAGATGGGTCATATCGGCGTGGACAAAATGGTTGATGGTGTTGTAGCCCACAGCTACCACCACTAATACTAGATTAATCAAAGACTAACGTTAGCAAGTAAGCGCATAGCAACACAACGCTTAGCAACACAAAACGTGGTCTTACGAAAGAATTGCAACACAGGACCGCGAAAGCACCCAATAATCTTTTGTAAGACCACCAACTTTCAAACGTAAGGAAACCAGGAATGAGCCCACGCGATATTGCGAAAATGCTTATGCACCGGAAGCTCTTAATGCGGCCGAGCAAAGATCGCCCGCATTGTATTGGGAAAGATCGATGCGTAAGCGGAAGCAACAAGGGATATAAACCGTCCCAGGGACGTTTTAGATAGAGAGTAAATTGAGAGCCAGTCAGTGTCGCGTATTGAGCGCAGCAAATTACCACCGAGTGCTACAAACTGTATGTCGTGAGTGACCAAAAAGTTATATACAGGGTGTAACTAAAAAAACATATATGGAACACACCATCAGATATAGCACAGGAATCCAAATAAAAAAGTCCTTGGCCAATTTTTGATCTGAGCATTCCTTTCGTTGTTATACGTTGTTACGGCGTTAAAGTTAGCTAATCAGCGCCTGTCTACAGCGGGAAAGCAGGGACGTAGCGAGACGGAATGCAGAACGACGGTGAACAGCGGAGCAGTTCAAGTTATTTGCTAGCGTACGATGAAAATAGTTAATCGATTTATTTCATCCATTATTCGTTTCTATTGATCAATTTCTTTTATTTCCTTCTCATGCTTTTGTAAACTTTTTAAGATTCCAAGTCGTTGGTGACTCATTTCAATATACAATGAAATATTATCAAGTAATCGAAGGTCAAGTTAAAAATGCTAAGTTTTAAGTTCGGAAACTGTTTTGTAATCCTCATATTAATAATATGAGGTAACTGTTACATTTTCGGCGAGATTAATTTACGGATAATTAATTTGCGAATAATTTATTGTATTTGAGGATTACAAAACAGTTTCCGAACTTAAAACTTAGCATTTTTTAACTTGACCTTCGATTACTTGATAATATTTCAATGTGTATTGAAATGAGTCACCAACGACTTGGAATCTTAAAAAGTTTACAAAAGCATGAGAAGGAAATAAAAGAAATTGATCAATAGAAACGAATGATGGATGAAATAAATCGATTAACTATTTTCATCGTACGCTATCAAATAACTTGAACCGCTCCGCTGATCACCGTCGTCCTGCTTCCGCAGCGTATTCCATCTCGCTACGTCCCTGCTTTCCCGCTGTAGACAGGCGCTGATTAGCTAACTTTAACGCCGTATAACAACGAAAGGAAAGCTCAGATCAAAAAATGGCCAAGGACTTTTTATTTGGATTCCTGTGCTATATCTGATGGTGTGTTCCATATATGTTTTTTTAGTTACACCCTGTATACGCGTATTGCCATTAAAATGGTGTTTGTTTACGACTGTGTTGTGTTTTCACCTACACCTCGCCTCTCGTGAATCCCTACTCTTCGGGCGGACGAATCCCATGTAAAATAAAATATTTTGTTACCGTACACGGCACAACAATACTATTCGCCGAATGTATTGGTTTCCGGACATACGCCAAAAATGTGAATTACACATACGTCAATGTCTGAAATGCATCTCGTTTGCTCCAGTGTCAGGCAAGCCGGAAGAACGGCTGCATCCCATAGCAAAGGGCAATGTCCCATTCAAAGTTATCCATATCGACCATTTTGGCCCCGTCGACCCGCGGGTGTCAGTTAAGAAGTACATTCTTGTCAGAATAGATGCATTCACTAAATACGTTCGGTTATATCTGGTCAAAATAACGAACTCGAGAGAGACTACAGGGTCTGTCCAATAAGTTTCCGTACTGATTTTCTCTCGCTCAATGGAAGCGCTGGAGAACGGTCCTGCTGGGCTTTTGGTGGTGTGGGGTCTCTAGTAAGCAGGAAAAATTGGTTTAGTTGCCTCTAAGCCTGCGGAGTGTGTGGATTGCTTGTACAGTGAGACTCTGTTGAAGTCACGTGTCATGGACCCAGCGTGAAATGGCTCGTCGATCGATGTCGAAACAATGTTGCATTGACATCGACACCATCAACTTGATGTCGAATCGACATCGTTTCGACATCAATCGATGAATTACTTCTCTTTGGGGATCAAGATGCAGCGAAATTTCGAACAGCGCTACATCAAATTTTGTGTCAAACTCGGCAAAACCGCTACTGAGACGTTAAAAATGCTTCAGTTTTGGTTTAAAAAGTCAGTGGCATAAAAAATTGAAGGAGAGCCGAGAGACATTCAAGGCGATCAACGCGCAGGACGACCGGTTTCAGCAACAGCCGATGAAAATGTGACGAAAAGCCCTCCTTAAATTTTTTACGCCATTCAAACACACTTGTTCTATTCATGGCTTCGTCTCCGTAAGCCAACTGAAGCATTTTTAATGTCTCAGTAGCGGTTTTGCCGAGTTTGACACAAAATTTGATGTTGTAACGCTGTTCGCTGCATCTTGATCCGTGACGTGTGACTTCAACCGAGTCTCACTGTACAAGCAATCCACACACTGTGCAGGCTCGGAGGCAACTAAACCAATTTTTCCTGCTTACTAGAGACCCCCCACCACCAATCAAGCCCAGCGGGATCGTCCTCCAACGCTTCCATTGGGCGAGAGAAAATCAGTACGAAAACTTATTGGACAGACCCTGTATATTGGAGCTACTAGATTATTTTAGAAGTTATAGCGTCCCAAAGACAATATCGGACCGCGGAAGTACTGTCACGTCTTTTTCCGCTTTTCTCACGGCGCGACGAAGAAAGAGGCGGATCGCGAGTCGTTACGAAAAATTCGCCGTTCCGGGCGAGTTCCTGGAATGCGCGCGAAATCGCAGGTTGGGCGCCAGATGCGCTCGCGGGTAGCATCAATCCACAATCGCAAGACGGACAAAATCCACCGGTCTAAGCGGCGCCGGTTTTCCCGAAGGGCGCCGCGATTCCGCCTCCTCGACGCGAAAAGGCCGGCTAGCTCCTTCCGTCGGCAGAGTGGCAGGGTCCCGTATGCACGGGCGCGCGGGAACGGGATGACGGGACGGGTATCGACACGCACACGAACACGCTAAAGAAATAACACCGACAACTAGGGTGACCAACTCTTGAACATTTAATTTCGGGACATCAGTTTCCGAAAATCGGGACAGAACCCAAAAAATCGGGACTTTTATTAGTACATCAGATTACCTTGTAATATGCATGTACAGGATGTTAAGGCAACATACATGTCAGTACGACGTGTTGCCCATTCGAGCAGGCGCGCATGGTCGTTCACAACTGCGCGCTGGGTCGGCTTCGGCGAAATTATATCGCGAGATTAATGTTCAGGCGAGATCAGTGTTCAGGCACAACATGGAGTCATGACGAAGTCAAAATCCATGTTGTGCCTGAACAAATTTACTGTCACGCGTGCGTGCGTACGTACGTGCGTGCGTGCGTGCGTGCGTAAAATTCGGTTTAGCAGCGCTAAGACTTTAGAATAAAATATTTAATTGTATATATATTTATCTGCTTAATATTACCTTCTTCATTTTTTCCAATAAAATGTTTTATTTTATTAAAATTCTGATTGTATCTTCAAGAATTTTGGAAAAATGTTACAAAACACGTTTATAATCACATTTAATTTGTGATAATCCCGCTGGTGGGTCTTAGGAAATGAGGCACGCTACAAATATCTTGCGACTGTATATACATATTTTGTTTCTCTGAGTACAACGGAAACGGTTCACTCCCAAAAACTCTTTCCCTCTGTCTGCGCCGCGCGCTCCTAGCGGTGGTGCTGTGCTTTTGTTATCACACTCCTCCCTTCTCGAATGTGATCGCCACTACCGAAGGACAAAACAAAAAAAGGAGATAATGAGCAAGGAGATAAAGAGCGCTGACATTCAATAAAAATGTTTATAGAAGCCTTCTGGCTTGGCTGCAGCTACACGCTCAGGGCGTTGCGGCAGGGGCTCTTCCTCCGGTTCCTCTGGTTGCTGGAGCTTTTCCTCGGCATCTTCGTGGGGCGACTCGTCGGCGTCATTTTCTCGAGTCTGCCCGTCGGCGTTCGTCGCAGCGGGTGGACACTTATATGTAAGAACTTGGACCTCAGTGTAGTTCCACCAAACGCTACATAAACTAGATGGCGCAAATGTCAACACGAACACAGAGGTTAGACGAATGCGTGCGTGAGTAACCCGATTCAGTTTTTGACATTGACAAGAAAGAGTGAAAAGAAAGCTAGCAATTTCTCAAGATTTTATTTTAAAAAGTATAACGGAAACAGTCTATCCAACTAGCCATGAGACAAGCATGCATTGTACCAGGTTGTAAGTCAAATTCACGCACTCCAGCTCACCAATTTCCAAAGAATATTGGTCGACGTTTGTCATGGCTAAAAAATTTAAAAATGGAAAAGCTAGAACACGTTGTAAGTCTTGCAGAATGCAAACTACGTGTTTGTCACAAACATTTCTCGGAAAAGGATTACATTTTTTCCATTCATAGACGAAAATTAAAAGATGATGCTGTACCATATCTCAACATACCAAGTAGAATCATATGTATAGCAACAAGTAATGATATCGATTCTCAGCAAGTTACAACATCTACCTCAAACTTAGAATGTTACCTAGACGTTGTTGCATTGGAACCACTGCAGTCAGGACATGAAGAACAAGATGTTAGACATGCAACCTACATACAAGAGGTATGTTGAAACGCATCCTTTACTGTAATTTCTACAGTTTCAAATTTTGATTTACTATGCGAACTTACACCAATATATAAAATTGCAAAATTATTACAGCTTGACAACGGGGGAAAACATGAAGCATCAGTGTTTGGGAATGCGCTAAGTTAATTTAATTTTAATCGGGAATGGAGGGGTGGAAGGGAATTGACTGTTAACCCAACGTTGAGAATCACGTAAACTTTATTGCACTTAACAGCTGAGTTTGAGGGCGGAGCGGTGACGAAAATGAAACGGAACGGTCGGAAATCTTGACGCTTGATCGTTACAGCTGCGCGCGAACCGCGAAGGAAATCTTCTGGAACTCGCTGTGAGTTCCTAACACGACGGAAATCTTGTCGCGACGGAGATATCGTGAACTCGCAGCGACCAAGCTCCGCTCGCGAACGCGCGATCCACCGTTCCCTCGATATCTCGTCTGGCTGAGCCTTCGGTCGACGGAGAAGGTCGGATCACGTGGCTGGTACGTGCTGAACACACGGCCGAAAAGAGTCGCGACGTCGACAATAATTCGCGAGACTGCCCGAGAATCTCGTTGGCGCGATCCGGTACAATACTTGCCGTTGATCGGCGGAAAGGAGGCTCTGTCGAAGCTCCACGAAGTTTCTCTTCAACGTGAAGTACGAATCTCACTCACTCGAAGGTATGCGTCGTCACCAAAGGTCGGATTCAGACTTGAGAATGAAGGATCTATCGGTGCGGATCCGCTTGAACGGGGGGTGCGCGACGGATCGAAAATTGATACACAGCGCACTCGAGCAACGAAAGCGGGCCGCGAATGAGACATGTCGATGTGCGTAACGAGGACCTAAAGCGCGCGGTTTAACGCGTCTCGGAGACGCTCCGGATTCTTGGCATGTTCCGAAACATACCGCCCGTCTCGAATGGTATCATTCGAAACAACGACCGTCCTAGATCGCTAGTGAGATGAACAAGGGGAACGGGATCTTTAATTTG
>NW_011966937.1:7621-31324 GCF_000949405.1 Vollenhovia emeryi | reverse complement strand
TACAAAGAATGGCGCAATACAATAAATCTTGAATATCATTAGATACATTTAGTCGGAAGCGGTGCCGCCCGCCGTGGCGGAGCTTTGGTCGGTTTCGTTGTTGATATCGATCGGTAGAAAACACAATTTGACAATTGGACGCTTATACTGCGATCGCGCGGTGCGGACGGTAACGACTCGAGTTAGCCCATCGTCGCCGGGATGACATTCGGAAATGCGTCCGAGCTCCCAGTGACACGGGGGCGCAACTGGGTTTCGTAAAAGAATGATTCGACCTACGGTCGCGAGGCGTTGCGCGACTCTCCATTTTGGCCGCTGCTGCAACGTCAATAAATAATCGTTTGACCAAGATTTCCAAAATTTTTCGGTAATGTGTTGCAGCAATTGCCAGCGGGAAAGGCGAGTTTCGTTTTGATCGAGAACGCTCGGCTGTGGCGCAGCCAGAATTGGTCCTCCGATTAAGAAGTGTCCTGGCGTTAGCGCATTATAATCATCGAAATTGTCGGAAACGGAGCCAAGAGGACGAGAATTCAAACAGGCCTCGATACGATAAAGAACTGTAGTTAGTTCTTCGAATGTCAGTGTGTATGACCCGATACAGCGTCTTAAACGGTACTTGACGCTGCGTACGGCAGCTTCCCATAGTCCACCGAAGTGTGGAGCGGAAGGTGGTACAAAATGCCATGTTACGCCGTCGGTCGAAAGCGTGTTCTGAAAGTCCGAATTTTCGAGAGCCTTCGCAATTGCTATTCTAAGTTCTCGATCGGCACCTTGGAAAGTAGTTCCATTATCCGAATAAATCGACGAAGGATATCCGCGGCGGGACACGAAGCGATGTAATGTAGCGATAAAAGCGTCTGACGAGTAATCGCTGACGAGCTCGAGGTGGATCACCTTTGTCGTCATACAGACGAACACGGAAATATAGGCCTTGTGTGCCTTATGGCCTCGTCCACGAGAGGTACGCACGAGGATAGGACCGGCATAATCGACACCGGTATGTTCGAACGCTCGATTTGAGCGATTTACTCTTACATTCGGAAGGTCACCCATAAGTTCGGTGGGAATCGGAGCTTTCTCTCGTGTACAAGGTACACATGTGTAGAGTACAGCGCGGACCAGAGAGCGAGCTCGTAAGATCCAAAATTTTTCTCGAAGGCGAGCCAGCGTCAATTGGGATCCAGCGTGTAAAGATCGTCGGTGGGTGTCCATTATGATAATCCTGACCAAGGGATGGTCCTTGAGGACAATCGGATTGCGAACGTCGTCGGTCAAGGTGGCATTCCGAAGCCGGCCACCAACTCGAATCATTTGGTTATCGTCGAGATATGGATTCAATGACAGCAGTGAGGTGGTCTTCTTTATTGGAGCCGCCTTGCCGAGTGACGAGATCTCGCACGGGAAAATGTCGGCTTGAATGTGACCAATCCAAAAGGCTTCCGCGGACTTAATCTCAGTCGGAGTTAAATAGCTCGGAGATTCGAGCACTAGGTTGTCGTATCGTCGTGTTGGTGTCGGTATTCCGAGCGCGGGAATTCGTGACGAATCGATAGATGTAGACTGTTATTCGAAGGAGCTTGCTCCATGATGAATAACGCTGTGATAGATCCCACGGTGCGACAACGGTAGCATTTAGAGACTGGTTTTCGCGTTGTTCGCTGAGCGCGCGGGGGTCGAAATCCGAAGGAGAGCTAGGCCAATGCTCGGAAGATTGAGTAAGCCAATCGGGTCCTGACCACCAATGAATATTTGTGGCAAGATCGTTTGGAGAAATGCCGCGCGACGCACAGTCGGCAGGATTGTCTTTAGTCGGTATGTGACGCCATGGAGTTTCCGGTAGTAGAGTGTGAATCGCGGCGACTCTGTTGGCGACAAAGGTCTTCCATGTAGTGGAAGGTCGGCTCAACCAAGCAAGTGTGATTGTGGAATCGGTCCAACAAGAAACCTTTGTCTCCTGAAAGTCGAGGGAGTCGCGAATAAATTGGATGAGTCGTGCGAGTAACTGAGCGGCGGATAACTCAAGTCGCGGAACGCTAATTGTCTTGACGGGAGCGACTTTTGATTTCGCGGCTAGGAGAGTGACCGACACCATCCCGTTCATCTTGACAACGCGAAGGTACACCGCTGCAGCGTATGCCTTGGTTGATGCATCTGAGAATCCGTGCAATTCTCGATGCTGTACTTGCTGACTGAGTTGAGTCCAGCGGGGAATCGTCACCTCTTCCAGTTGCTGGAGATGATTGTGATAATGTTGCCAGGCTTCAAGCAGTTTCGAGGGGACGACGTCGTCCCAATCACAGTTGGCTGTCCAAAGGCGTTGCATCAAAATTTTTGCTCGAATAATCACGGGAGTTGCCCATCCGAGTGGATCGAAAAGCTTAGCGATGGCGGACAGGATTTTTCTTTTGGTATCGCCAGGCGGATCGGAAATTGTAACGGTAAATTGGAAGATGTCGCGATCTGGTTTCCATGTGAGACCGAGAATTTTTAAACTCTCATCTTCTCGTAACTCTCGGCTGTGAGCGAGACCGTGATCGGTAGCTTTGACATCGTCAAGGAGTTCGGACAGGTTGCTTGCCCATTTTCTAAGCACGAATCCACCTCTTTTTAGAAGGGAAGCAACCTGATCGCGCGTTTGATGAGCAATCGCCTTGTCGTCGGCACCGAAAATAAAGTCGTCGACGTACGTTTGACGATCGACTATGGGAGTCGCCAACGGAAATGAAGCACCCTCATCGATTGCGAGTTGGTTCAAAACCTTCAATGCCAAGTATGGAGCTGACGTCATGCCGTACGTTACGGTACAGAGACGATATTCTTCCACTGGAGATGATGGAGACGGCCGCCAGAAGATGCGCTGATAATCACGGTCTCGTGGATCGACGATAATTTGGCGATACATTTTTGCCACGTCGGCGGAATAAACGTATCGAAATGAGCGCCAACGCAAAATGATTGAGGCAAGGTCCCGTTGAAGTTTAGGACCCGGAAGCAAGTGATCGTTTAACGTCGTACCGTTGGAAGTTCGGCTTGATGCGTTAAAAACGATGCGGATGTGCGAAGTTGCGCTGTTAGCGCGGAATACTGCGTGGTGCGGGATGTACACGATTTGCGTGGAGTCGTTCAATTTTTCGGTTTCTGAGACGCGTTGCATGTGTCCCAGATCAGAATATTCCTTTAAAAAGTTGTAATATTCCGTTGATCTCTTTGAATCCGTTTTAAGGCGGGTTTCGGTGCGAAGGTAATTTTGAAGTGCGGTATGTCGAGACTCTCCAATATTGATAGGAGGTCCGGTTTTGAAGGGAAGTCTGACTATATAGCGACCTTCGGAATTGCGAGAATGCGTCGAATGGAAGTGGTCGTCGCAAGCCTTTTCCTCTGGAGTTAAATTTTCGGAAGTGGGAACTTCCTCGATTTCCCAAAATCGTCGAAGAGTTTGGTCGAGATCATCCGTTACAGAAAGGTGATGCACTCCGATCGACGGTTGAGATAGCGGTCGTGGATGCGCGGTAGGCCCGGAATTAATCCATCCTAATACGGTATTCTGTGCTATCGGTTCGTTGGCGGCACCTTTGCGAATACCATCGAGAATTAATGAGCCGAAAAGATCAGCTCCTATTATGACTTCTATTGGATCTGACCCCGCGGGATCGGGATCCGCTAACGTGAGTCCAGTCAAATGCGGCCATTGTGTTTGAATGTCAAGACGATTCGGTGAATATTGAGTAAGAGATCTGAGAATTAACGCGGGTGTTGAATAAACCGGAGCATTCGCGTTACTGGGAGTAATCGTTAGGTTAGCGGCGTGTCGAACGCTAGTCTGTGTCTCGCCGATACCTGTTACTTTGAGGGCGGTTTTCAATTTCGGTAGTCTTAAAGACTGTACTAAATTCTCGGTAATGAAGGATGTCGCGGATCCTTGATCAATGAGCGCTCGTGCCCATTGAGATCGTCCGTGCGTTGAATGTACGCGAACGCGAGCAGTTGCGAGCAGAATTTGATGCGCTGGTCTAGCTTTCGCAACGATATGCGAGGAAACATCATTAGTTGGCGCGATGGGAGTCGTTGCCGCGGGGAGCGGTGACGCGTGAACAGCTGATTTCGGAGCGTCGGAAAAGTGTAAAAGCGTGTGATGCTTTTGATGGCACTCTTTACACGAGCGGGTACTCGTGCACTCTTTTGCTTGATGCTTCGAACTTAAACAATTAAGGCAGCGTTTGCCATTACGAATTATTTCGTACCGCTGTGTCGGAGTCTTTGCGAGAAACGCGGAACATTGATACAATAGATGATTCGAGTCGCACACAGGACACGAAAGTTTGGTAGCGCTCGTGGTATGTGAGGCGGTCGCCCGGTGTTTTGTTTTCGCAGTTGATTTATCGCTCTGTTTATCGGACGTCGGAGCGACGGGTACAAGCGCGTCGAGGGCTCGGATATGAGAATCTAAGAACGCGCTAATTTCGGCAAATGTAGGATACGCAAGAGTTTTACCGAACTTAATTTCCCACGCTTCGCGCGAGGATTTATCGAGTTTTTGCGTTACGAGATAAACGAAGATATCGCTCCAATGGTCGACCGGACGTGACAAATTCTTTAACGCGGCAATAGCGGCAGTTAGTTGGTTCTGTAGAGCTCGAAGTTCGATTGCTGATTTCGCGGTGACATTGGGCAATGTAAATAAGCGATGTATGTATGCGTTGATCAACCGACGCTCGTTTTCGAAATTGGACGAAAGAGTCGTCCACGCTACCTTAAAGTTGTCGGACGTAACAGTTAAATGTTCGATCGCAGTGAGCGCGTCGCCTTTGAGGCACGAAAACAAATGATGCAGTTTTTGCACGTTTGACAGACCTTTTTCATCGATGATCATCGACTTGAAACGGTCGCGGAAGCTCTCCCATTTATCGAACGATCCATCGAAGGTCGGCAGCGAGATCTTCGGTAAATTTGGTGGAGTATGAGACGTACATTCGCGCGAATGACTTACGTTAGCCCAGGTGGAAGGGGAGGACGGGGAAAGGTCTTGAAGAACCTCTGCAAAATAATGCAACGCTGACTCGTAGGCGTCCTTGCACGCGTCAAACTCGTGATTCGTAAAGTATGGTGTGGTGGCCCTCTCCGTTTCATCTGTGACAGCGTGTAATTTGGCATCCAATTTACGGCTTTGATTGAACCTCGTCTCCAAAGTCTCTCGGCGTTTGTCAGTCACGGCGTAGGTCATCTTGGCCTGACCCAACTTTTTAAAGTTGGCTACGGCATTAGTCACGGATTTCATTAGGTCTTCCTGCTCGTACAGCAATTCGTCGAAGGAGTCCATTTTGCACTGAGTGTTGGGTCTTCCTTGTGCACAACTACGCGGAACGATGATTAACTCGCGATCGGATGCGTAGCACTCATTTGTGTTAACAGTCAAAGGGCAAAACCTCAATCCCGATCCGGCTCGAAGGACCAGAATGTTTGGGAATGCGCTAAGTTAATTTAATTTTAATCGGGAATGGAGGGGAGGAAGGGAATTGACTGTTAACCCAACGTTGAGAATCACGTAAACTTTATTGCACTTAACAGCTGAGTTTGAGGGCGGAGCGGTGACGAAAATGAAACGGAACGGTCGGAAATCTTGACGCTTGATCGTTACAGCTGCGCGCGAACCGCGACGGAAATCTTCTTCTGGAACTCGCTGTGAGTTCCTAACACGACGGAAATCTTGTCGCGACGGAGATATCGTGAACTCGCAGCGACCAAGCTCCGCTCGCGAACGCGCGATCCACCGTTCCCTCGATATCTCGTCTGGCTGAGCCTTCGGTCGACGGAGAAGGTCGGATCACGTGGCTGGTACGTGCTGAACACACGGCCGAAAAGAGTCGCGACGTCGACAATAATTCGCGAGACTGCCCGAGAATCTCGTTGGCGCGATCCGGTACAATACTTGCCGTTGATCGGCGGAAAGGAGGTTCTGTCGAAGCTCCACGAAGTTTCTCTTCAACGTGAAGTACGAATCTCACTCACTCGAAGGTATGCGTCGTCACCAAAGGTCGGATTCAGACTTGAGAATGAAGGATCTATCGGTGCGGATCCGCTTGAACGGGGGGTGCGCGACGGATCGAAAATTGATACACAGCGCACTCGAGCAACGAAAGCGGGCCGCGAATGAGACGTGTCGATGTGCGTAACGAGGACCTAAAGCGCGCGGTTTAACGCGTCTCGGAGACGCTCCGGATTCTTGGCATGTTCCGAAACAATCAGAAACTGTGCCATACACAAGTCAAGGACAGGAAGTTGAGATAGACATTCGACGTGCAACCTACATACAAGAGGTATGTTGAAACACATTCTTTACTGTTAATTGTTTTACAGTTTCAAATTTTGATTTACTATGCGAACTTACACCAATATATAAAATTGTCATATTATTACAGTTTAACAACGGGGGGGGGGGGGAACATGAAGCAACAGAAACTGTGCCACACACAAGTCAAGGACAGGAAAGTAATGTACACACATTCAAACGAAGAACTTTATTACCGGACTGTAGAACACAAGGTGATCTGACACCAAGAGCCAATAGATTATATAAAATTGCAAAAAAAGTCTGGAAAGAAAAAGATACACGGATGTCCAAAATGCCAAATTGTGGAAAATTTTTAAAAATCAATATCTTCAGAGTTCAACTTTTATTCAACAATACGAAGGACTGTGTACGACACAAAGGATATTTATTGAGATGCAGTTACGGATTGTCAATCAGCCATGCAATGTGAGTTAAAATATACTAGTTAATAATGGTAAGGCGAGCTCGTTTCTTGTGAAAACAAATAGACAAAACAACAGGCCAATATTATTACGAGCAATAAAAGGTGACAGTCAAAATGTTTTTTAAAAATATTAAATGTATATTTAAAGCGGACGTTTCGGCTTCACAGAGCATTCATCAGCGCAAAATTAGTCAAATCGATTCCGCTAATTACATTAAAACCATGGTCAAAGAATTAAAATTAAAAGTTGATAGATTAAAAGGTCGGAAGGGTCTAACTTAAACTAAAGATACATAAAATCGCATACGCTCCTTTGTTGAGGTCATAATGTGCTATGGTCCGTAGTTATAAAATTAAATGTAAGTGAGTGAGTTCCCTCATTACTTTCCCTATGTCTAGTTTACAGACCAGAATAAGAAGATCTTACACGATTTTTCTGATCTAGGTGGTCTGTTGTAATCAGATACAAGTCCTTGATTAAAAAATAGTTAGTTTAAAATCAAGTGTATTGAGATTACTTACAGTCGTTCAGTTATTTGCCGAATTAAATTTAATTTGAGAGCAGAGAGGAAACAGTCCGTCTTATCTATCTGACAGGTTGAGACTTAGTCGGTAATAAGAAAATTTTCAATTCTGTTACAGGCTATTGCATCTGATGAAGAAATTGATCCTGAAAAATTTAATGTTTTTGCGAAGGATTTAGCAAAACTAGTTTTCGAAAAATATGGTTGGTATTACATGCCAGCAAGTGTACACAAAATTTTACTCCATGGTTCCAATATTATAAAAAATGTTCTTTTTCCTATAGGACAACTATCTGAAGAAGTTGTAGAAGCAAGACATAAGAATTTCGACGATTTCGACTAAATAATTCAAGGAAAAAGAGTAGAAGATGTACAAATGAAGATATTATGTTTTCCCTAATGATTTCGTCCGATCCATACATATCGAGTCTAATTGTAAGACATTCAAGTCGAAGTAAGCCGAAAAAAACAATGTTTCCGGAGATTCTTGAATTGTTCAGAGAACGAACAAATGAAGAGAAAAATTATAAAACTCTGGATAACATCAGTATAAATACGGATGATGAACAACCAGACGAGTCTTTCTGAAATTTTCAGATGTTAGGTTTCCACCCTGGTTTTTACATTTTATACTAGAATTCATCGTAGGGTTAGGCGAGGGCACCCCCTTTAAAAAAACTTGTCCAGAATTGATTTCTTCAAATCTAAATTTAAATGTTTATTTAATTTAATTTATGTTTCTTTTCAAGTTTATCATAGGGGTAGGCGAGGGCACCGCCTTTAAAAAAACTTGCTCAGAATTGATTTCTTCAAATCTAAATTTAAATAACATCAATGATTTTTATTGACCGTATCTGGCAATTAAAATTCTTATTGCGAAAAATATTATCCCAGCCAGGATTCGAACCTGGGACCTCCCTCAATCCGTGACGGGCGTCTTAGCCAGCCAGCTCGACCACTGGGGCTGTGATAATACTATTCGCAATAACATGTATATTACTTAAGATGTTGTTTACGCGTCTATTTCGACTTTTCAGAACAGTGCGTCGATAAGGGTTGTCGACCGACACCGAACTGTCGATACGCGATTTTTAATTTTCATGTCCCCTCCCTCCCCCCGATCCCATTCCTCCTATTACGGAGGAACACCATGTTTGAAGTCAATGGTGTATAATAAACTAGTAAGAATACTCTTAAAAGTCGCCAGCAGTAATTAACAACATCACTTATTTTCATTGACCGTATCTGGCAATTAATTAAAATTAAAATTGCGAATAGTATTATCACAGCCCCAGTGGTCGAACTGGCTAAGACCCCCGTCACGGATTGAGGGAGGTCCCAGGTTCGAATCCTGGCTGGGGTAATATTTTTCGCAATAAGAATTTTAATTGCCAGATACGGTCAATAAAAATCATTGATGTTGTTAATTATATTATATAATAAAAATAAAAACTGCTGGCGACTTTTAAGAGTATTCTTACTACTAAATTTAAATGTTTATTTTATTTAATTTATGTTTTTTTCAAGTTTATCATAGGGGTAGGCGAGGGCACCCCCTTTAAAGAAACTTGCCCAAGGTTGGTTGATTCCCCACCTTCACGCGGTACCAACTGTTATCACTGAGAGGGAATAAAATTTCGAAAAAAGTATTTTAATTATTTTAATTCTTTTATTGTGAAAAATAGAGTTTGGGGATCAAAATTTTCGGAAAATATCGTTCAATGTTTCCAATATTGTTTATTCACACTCAATTATGTCTTAAAATGCATGGAAGATATAAATATCGGGCTGTTATCATGAGAAAAATGTCATGTCCACTAATTCAGACGTTTCGATCTGCTGTGCGTCAGCGGCTACGATGATTCCTCTTGATGGGTCGAAAAGCGTGATGGCCAGGTCCGACGCGAGTGCATCCTTCAGTCCGTTGAAGGCCTCTTCGTGCGGTGTCCATTTGAATCAGACATCATTTTAGAGGAGCTCATCCAGTGGTTCGCGCAAGTTCTTGAGTTTTGGGATAAACTTGCCATATCAGTTGACGGCTCCGAGGAAGGCGCGTAGCGTCGAGACGTCCGTTGGTGCGGCGATCGGATCGCCTGTGTCTTGGCTGGGTCTGGCCGCAGTTCGCCGGCATCCAACACCTGATCCAGGTATGTGATCGAGGCTGTCCAAATGAACACTTCCCGAACTTCAGGTGGAACCCGGACTCTTGAATAGCGCCCAAGGTCTGAAACAATCTCTGGCGATTCTGTTCCTCGTCCCTGCCGGCTACAATAATGTCGTCGAGGTATGCGGCATGATGTTCATTGGAACTGTTCCAGGCGTTGGAACATGCCCGGCGCTGTTTTGATACCTGGTTGCGCACGATTAACGCGGAACAGCCCACAGTGCGTATTGATCGTCATCAGTTCCTTGGCTTGCTCATCGGCTTCCACTTGTAAGAAGACGTCTGATAGGTCAATGACCGAAAAGATTTTGTTTCCTCCGATTTTCGCTAAGATCGCGTCGGGTGTCGGTAGGGGATATTGGTTTGGCTCAAGCGCGTGGTTGAGGCCAGTTGAGTAGTCAGCTGTTACTTGGATGCGGCCGTCCTTCTTTTTTAACCGTGACTACTGGTGCTGCGTAGTCCGAATAACTGACCCACGAGATGACTCCAAGTTGCTGCAGTCTGAACAGCTCCTCCTCCACTGCCTTAGCTGCGGCGAATGAGACTTGGTGTGCACGTCGGAAGATTGGCTTCGTGCCTGGCTTAAGCGTCAACATTATTGTCTTGGTGCACGTGCCCAAGGCGGAAGAGAAAAGAGACGAGAAGTTAGCCTTGACGTCTTCCTCCAGCATCCGTTGGCTGCCGCTTTCAGGTCGGATGTTGTTGCAGACAGTTGCGATCGGGATGTTCCACAAGTTCAGCAGCGTCATCCAGGTGTTGCCCAACACGTTGAGTGACGCTGGCGATACGTAGACCGGGCCATCTGCTTCCCGGTGGAACAGTTTGTGGTTGCTGTGAAGAACCCGACTGTGTCGACCGGGTCTCCCGACGCGCTGACTGCTCCCTTGTCGTTCCGCGACAGGGTCGGTGAGCCTAGCAGCCTCCAGTTCGCTCTGGAGATGATCGTCCAGCATGACCCACTATCGTGCTGGAGCTCAAGTTTCCTGCTGTTTATGCTAGCGGTAACGAATTTGGTGGAGGTTGCCTCCTCCGCCGTGATTGCGAGGCTTTTGCGGCGGCTGCAGTTGCGCCTGGAGCTTTTACTTGCACGGAGGTACCCAGACAGCACATGATATTATACAAATATTCTATACTCATACTATGAATGTACGTACTGTACATAATATACTGAGAATATCTCTATAATATCTTCTCTAGTATATCCGTTTTCGTATATTTCTAGGATGTTTTCAGAACATCTTTTACAGTATATTATTTCTCGTATATATATTGTATATTATCAGAATATATTGTTACGTATATTCTAAAACTATACTGTAAAACGTACTATATTTACCATACTGAGACCATCCCTATAACATTTTTAGTAGTATATTATTTTTCGCATATTCTCGTATATTTTCAGAACATGTAGTGTTTGGGAAATTTCCTCACATTCGAATCTCGTCATGAGATCGAATGATCGCGAAATCTCCGTGAGCGCTGCGAGTGGATCGGGGGGTGAGAAAGGACGTGCAACGTCGCGAGAATGACTACGATTCCGTTTCTTAAAATGAGTTGAATGTTTAATCGTATGTACACTATATACAGTTGAGAGTTACTTAGGCGTATGATTTGAGGTGAGCGAGTCCGTCGAGCTCTCTTGTTCGCACAAGACCGTCGGGGATGTGCCGCCCATTGAGCCGGTGGCCGGCTACAAGCGAGCGTGCACGTACAAAGTGAGAGGCCTTTGCGCAGAACACCGATGCACTCGATTTGTGCACTTAACTTATGAGTCTGTCCCTGGGTGAGCACTAATTGTCAATGTGAGCTAACAAGCACTGAGATAGAACTTGTTCCCGTGAGCGCGAGCACGATACTTTCGTCTGCCGATGCGAACTTTGCCACAACTTACGACGACTGCTTTTACACGACTGGTGCTCTCTGAGCTTGCGCGCAAGCCCGGGAGCCAATTCCACGTGCCTGTCACGCGCTTGTTACACGGTCGCGCGGTCGCGCACGCGGTCCCACCGGGCCTTACGAATAACCGTGAGATGGCGAGGGCAGTACAAATGAGATGACTGGAGAAATCTCAAACATATAGTACTAGTAACCACTCACTGCCGCGACGTGGCGACCGCGCGTTAGCCTTTCTCGTAAGTAAAAATCATTCTGTATTAGTATAAGAGGCGAGCCGATATGATATGACAGTTGGTTTTCTGGATCATGGATAAACTTCAATGACCTGAATATACTTTTGATGATTACATAATTTAACGCACTTTAAAAATTAGGTTAAAAAATTAAGTATTTTTAATAGGAAGCCTACTGATGCCCCACTATCCTTTTATTAGAAATTATAAGGCGTAACAAGGGGCAAGTCATGAGGTCTTGATAAGGAAAACTTGACCAGGCAATTAATTATGTGATCAAAATATTGTATTACTATACTTATGATAAGTAATCTAAGTCCTCCTTGCGGGCATCCTCGAACGCCTCTCGCTGCACTTTCATTTCGGCGAGGATCTCCCGGACGTCCGACACTGTTCTTTCCAGGTTAGTTTGCTTACGCGGCGGTTGTCTACACGCGGTATGTACTCTACCTTCCTTGCCTTTTGTGCTCTATCCCATCCTCGTCGCCACTGTGATGATCTTACTGGTGGGTCTTAGGAAATGAGGCACGCTGCAGATATCTTACGACTATATATATTTTGTTTCTCTGAGTAGAACGGAAACGGTTCACTCCCAAAAACTCTTTCCCTCTGTCTGCGCCGCGCGCTCCTGGCGGTGGTGCTGTGCTTTTGTTATCACATAATTGAATGTAGAATGTTAATTTTTCTATAGATTTACACATTTTTCATGTTTTTATTAATATGCATCAAATATTGAAATGTAAAACAATACGCTCAAAACTTTTACTATATAAAATCGTATTCTATAATCATTGGACATAATATTTTAATAGTTTTTTATAGTAACAATTTTTATAGTTGGTGCAATTTTTTTATATCATTCCTTTTGTAGAGAAGATAGGTTTGAGAAATTTTTAAACAAAAATTTTGCTCATTATATCATTAGGACCAAAAGAAAAAACAATTGGATAGGATAGTATACCGTAGTTATTAAACCGTATTATAAATCGGCGTGTAAACGTAGTCAATGAAATATCTGGTCAAGTTTCTCTATCGCTTTAATCACCAACTCTTGTGGTTAGTGAAAAGAGATATTACATTCCATTTGATAAAATAATATGTAAATGAAGTGGCGATCGTGGCGCAGAGGATTGTGCGCTGGTCTGGTAATCCGAAGACCTGGGTTCAAAACCAAACATTCTTGGTTTTTCGTTCGATCGCCACATAGAGAAGTGGATATAGAGAGAAAAGTGTTATAAGAGGTTTGGGCACGTTCCTTCAAAAACGGCTTGTAACCCTAAGGGGAATCAATAAAATGTATCTACATCTAATATGTAAATGATATATAAAAACGCATGTAATATTCTATCTACATTCTGTTCGAACGTATTCGTTTTCTTATTTCATATTTATTTATATCGGTCCATGATTTAACTCTTCATTATTGTTTAATTTTTAACTTGTGTAAAACAGTTGGGACACTAGTATTCTTGTGCTTTTCGCATATGCTCGAAAAAAGGCAAATTTAATTAAAACCACAAAAATATTTGTCACAAAAATATTTTTCATGGTAAATATTTACTGTTGATCAACCCCCACCAATCGACGTCTGGTTGACCTTAATGTTGACCTTGACCTTCTTAGAGGTCAATGCCATTGTTCTTTCCCGTCGCTCATTGTTTATTAAAAAGTTATCAACAAAAGAAGTCATATGAATAGAATATAGATATCTTTGACACCGTATAAGTAAACCTCATTTCAAACCCTATGCGAAACCGTACAACGCATGGATCTAATTTCCCCAGAAAGCAGGGGCAAATATCTATCTTTTTCATAACTATACGTTATAATTATTTTATTATAACTGCAATTTATTAATTTAATAATTAAAAACTGAAGTCAACTTACCGTTACAGAAATTCAACACTAGAGCATGTAAGGGTCTGTTTGAATTTCATGGATTTTTAATTGAACATTGTGTTGCTACTACCGGACACTGTTATCGATTAAGATGCTTCCCAAATAGTGAAACTGAATTATACAAAATTCTGAATATATCATCTACAAATCTGAATACATCATCTACTTTCTTTGAAGTCTATTTTGAAATCGGTTTGGGATCCGTTCGAGTATAGCCCCCACATGCCTTGTCAAAGGTTAACTTGACATTAACTATTTAATGTTAAGCGTTTAGAAACATATTTTACCATAACTTTTTGGTTTGTCTGGATGAGAAAAACATGGCTACATATAGCCAACCCAACTTTTTTTTAAACACTCTGTATATAATTAACAGATATAAGTCTCTTGAATCAATCATCGTCGATACTTACGCTTTTCTGAAAATTTTCGTACTACTATCTATAACATTCTGTCCCATATAATTACAAATAAACATATAGTAAAAATGACCAATTATAAATATTGTGAACGGTACAACATCTTTCTTTTGATCTGGTAGAGTGGCAACTTGAAAAAGCTGTAACAAATCAAAAGAACTTTATACATATATATACATACATATATACATCCTGTATGATGATAATTCGGGTTTGATTCGGGATTGAAAGAAATAGATTTAAAGTATTGTTATTAACACACATGTACATATACATATACATATACATATACATATACATATTAATATACAATATGACTAATAATGCACATATCAATTAATGTAATTTTTACTCACACGGAATAAGTTTATACTCAAAGAAGCTACCCCCAAAATAACGAGAATAAAGTAGGACAACGAAAATGTACAAGTGAAATATTCGAAAAACCTTTAAAAGAATAAATTTTATCATGTTATTATAATAATAGTTTTAATAGATATTTGTGAAACTTTATATTGCAATACAATTTTATAATCGTGATAAATTAATTAAAATTATGAAGATAAATAAAAATATTTAAAACAATAAAAATCATAACATATTTATAAATTTATGAATACAGAATAAAAAATTTATACAAAAATTTTTCTGATTAATTAATAAAATGTTTATTTGATAAAAATAAGTGAAATCTAATTAAAGGCTTGTTCAGGATAATTAAAAGAGAGAAAATTATGAAGAAATTAAACAATTCTAATATTGTTAAGAGAAGTAATAGATTACAAACTCGAAAGTTCTTCGATGAATTTCTATAGCATTAATTAATTTAATACGAATTGTACTTTCCTTATTTGATGTTAATAATATGCTCTTATCCAATGCACACGTTATTCGATAACTATAATAAAAGCTAAGTTAGTTAATAATCATACATAGTTATACATATATGTAGTGTTTAAAAAGTCTCCGGCTGACAAAATGTCTGAAAAATGAGAGACATTTTAAAGAAAAATATTAAATACAAAAGTGATAGAATATCAAGCAATGTATTAAATGGGATATTAGATCCTGGATCGTCTCTTCAAAGATTAAAAAAGGTCACTATCAGTATTTTAAATAGATACCTTTATTTAGCAGATTGCAACTAACATGTGTCCATTTCTTACTATGTCCGTTTGGGACTGTGTCTAATTCATTCAAGTTGCCGTTTATGATTTATTCTGTGTGCAACAGAATATACTCTCTTTATTGAGATTTAAAATGTTTGCAATGCAGTAGCGTTAAAAGTTTAAAACCAGTTTAAAGTTAGAAATTACATATTGAATGCATGTGCTCGATTACTGGGGAAATGCACTGCGGATCACTCGGGCTATACCATGTGAAAAGTGTACTGTTGTTGTTCCAACATGTAGAATGAGAGGAATTTCATCTGAACCATCCTGGCTGAGGTAATATTTTTCGCAATAAGAATTTTAATTCATTAGGGGGAAGGGTAAATTTATAATGCTAAGTGTAGCATTAAAATTAAATTTAAAAAATTTACAAAAATCGTTCAGCAATTTTTAGAACACGTGAATTTACTGACGATAATAATCTTACCTAGGGGAAATCTATGTTATATAATATGTCCGGAAAATAACGGCGCGCAGTATAGGATGGGAAAAGACGGTATATGGATTCATTTAGTAATTTAATGGCCACCACCTATGCCAGGTCCTAAATGGCGTCTTTCCTAAAGTTTCAATTTGATTTATATCTGAAAAGGACCGAGTTAAATAGATAGATAAATATGCTTTATTAACTCCTTTCGGATTACATACGGCGCTTTTTTTAGGGAGCGTTCCCGAACCCTTTCCAAGATCTATTCCCCTCCGCGACCAGGCCTTATGCGAACCTTACAAACTCTTACCCTCCTTCCTTCGTCCCTCCCACTCTTCCCCCTCCTCTTCCATTTCTCCTTTCTCTCCTTCCTCCACTCCCCGCTTCCCGCATCCGTCTTCTCTCCTTCCTTTCGGTATCCTTTCTTTCCTTTTTCCTCCTGTCAGCCATCTCTTACTCCTCCCTCCTTCCTACAATCAATTTAAATATTCGACCACTATTCATTAGATTCTCCTCCACTCCTCCCCTTCTCCTTCTCTCCTCCTACCCATCTCCATTCCTTTCCGTCCACCGACATCCTTTTGTTATCTACCCTCACCTCTCTTCCCTTCTCCCTCTCAATTCTCGCCCTCTCTATCATCCTCCACCTCGCCTTCCTCTCATCCATACTTAAGTCTTCATCTATTTTTATTCCCCATTTTACCCTTATCCCTTCCTTCCCATTTAACACCCTTACCTCCTTGTCCCTTTCCTCCTTCATTTCTATCGCTACCATTCTTCCCCCTCTCCCTGTCTTTCTATAACCTTCTCTATTTCTGGCTGTCTCCCTAACCTATCTCTTATCGCCCTTCTTATCTTCCAAACTCTTTCCTCCCTATCTTTTCCTTCTACCCCTCTCCATATCAATCTTCTTCTTCTTCTTTCCTCCCTTCCTCTCTCCCCTTTTTCTGCTTCCCTCTCTGATTCCCCTTCCTCCTCCTTCCACCAGTTCTTCTCCTCTGAGTCATCACTCTCCTTCCCATTCTCGTCCTTCTCTCTGCCTTTCCCTTCCATCTTAGCCCTTCCTGCTTCCCTTTCCCCTCCCTTCTCCTTCCTCTGTCCTCTCTCCCCCCTTTCCCTGCTTCTCTCCCATCTCCTTTCCCTCCCATCTCCTCGCTCTCCTCCATCCTCCTCTTCTTTGCTTCTCTCCCTCTCCTCCATCTCTCCTCTAACTCCTGCCTCCCTCTTCTCTCTGCCTTCTCTTCGCTTTTATCTTTCTTTCTCCCCATCTCGCTCTCCGACGTATCTCTCTTCTTCCCAACTCCTCCATCCCATCTCTCTCTCCGCGTCCACCTCCTCTCCCTCCATCCTCCTCACCTCCTATCTCTCCCCCCTCGTCCGCACCTCTCTTCCTGCTCTTCTTCTCCTCTCCTCCTCCTCTCTCATCCTCGTCTACTCTCTCTCCCGCTCTCTCCCTCCTTCCTCTCTCTTCCTCTCTCTCCTCTCCTCTTCTTCTCCCGCTTCTTCGCCCTCTCTCTCTCTCTCTCTTTTCTATGGAATAACAGTTCTGTCAATGTACTATCCGCTATCCCTTTATCTATTGACACGTGCATGCATGCATTACACTACTCGCATGTGCTCCTAGCCTCAAAGCTTCCTCCTATATCATTCCTTCCCCGCGACTCCTTCACTATACCCCCTTCCTCCTCTCTCTCTCTCTCTCTCTCTCTTTCTCTCCTTCCTCTCCTACCTCCTTACTTCTGCTTTCTCCTCTCCTCCGATTCCTCTTCTTCCGCTTTTTCGCTTCCCACCTTTCTGTCTCTCGAAACTTCCACTTACTTGCTCGTCTTAACCATCACTCTCCTCCATCGATCTCTCGACTCGCCAACTTCACCACCTCCACGGCTTCCATCGATCCCTCGACTTCCTCCGCCAATCCCTTCGCTTCCGTCCAATCGATCTCTCGTCTCGCCGTCGTCGCTCCCCTCCTCTGCCTCCTTCGATCTCTCGATCCTCCCGTCCAATCCTCTTCCTTCTTCATATCGATTCTCTCTCATCCCCTCCATCTCAACTCTCCTTGCTCTATACTGCCCATTCACGCCTTTTCACCTTTCCTTCCACTCTCATTTCTCCTTCACTTTTCGTTATTTCTTCACGCCTCCCCGAGTAGAAAATGGTTAAGGTTTGCCTGAATTTTGTTCCGGGTGCTATCAGGTAATGTCACGGCATGCCTTATTCTGGAAAGCCTGATCCGGATCTGTTAGTGCTTGGATCAGGGTTGCCGTATTGTGGCATTCTCTCCCAAAAAACATGTTGCGCGCGAACATCTGGCATTACGACGACGCACTTGGATAGAATTTTGCTTGCGCTGTTGAGCCATTTTTGTACGCGAGTCGATAGATATTTACGCGCAAAATTATACGTTGATACACGAGCTAGCCACTTGCGTGCAAAAGCACAGACTGAACATATCTTACGGACAAAACTCGGGCAAATCGCATACAAATTTGCATGCGTAAGACAAGCAAAATTTGCGCGCAAGAATTGTTATCTGGGCTGTCAGCGCCATAATGAGGACTGCTCTATTAGCGCCTGATCGAGGAAATCTTTATGCCACCCTGATCAGGTTTTGTCTAAAATTTTCTATCGAACGTGCTCACGCATCATTTTGAAGTTGCATGCAGATGGCGTGCTGCACGAGAGAAGAGAGAGAAAGTAGATTAAGATATTCGAAGTGTGCGAGCGAGAAGCGTTGTGCGAGCAGTGAGATATTTTGCGTATAGCAAGACGTTGTGCGCAATAGCGAGGATTGTAAGTTCGGAAAGGACTTGTACATGTGCAGCAGGAGGTGTTGTACGGCGGCGTGCAAGGAGGTCGAAGCGTGAGAAGTCTCGACATGGTGAGCGTGCGTCGCGAACTCTGAAAGGACTGTAAGCGATAGCTAACCTATTAAACGTTTTTTTTTTCCTTACGAGTACATGCGTTTGTTCGATCGAACCCTCCTCGATACGTTCTATTAAATAAAAAGGGATTCTACAGAACTGACCAAACAGGTAAACTGAATCCTACAGCCCAAATAGCACAAAAACATTCCATTAACATTCTAGGAATATACGCCAAGAACATTCGAAGATTCCAGGAATCTTCTAATAGTCGTTTTATACGTTCGAGGCATATTTATAGAATGTACCAACGGAGCACTTCAAAAGTTCTAGAAACATCTCTAGAATGTTCATCTGAATGTGCTGCGAATGTACACGAATGTACTGCAAATATTCTAGTAATGTGCTGTAGATATTTCTATGAATGTTCCTGGAATATACAGCAAATATTCCAGTAATGTGCTGTAGATATTTCACCCAAAGAAAAGTATTCTATTTTTTAGTGGTTCCCTTTTGATTTTAGCCGGCACAAATTGGCAACCGGCACTACGCGACACGCGCGCGGGCGCGTGAGCGCCAGCTTCTGAGTATTCACCGACCGCCGCTAGGCCGCGCATGGTGAGTCACCATTGGTGACGGCCAAAAACTCGGAATCAAAATTCAGTCTCGCGGGCCTCGTTTTATACCCTACGAGACTGAATTTTGCTTCCGAGTTTTTGGCCGCCACCATGCGCGGCCTAGCGGCGGTCGGTGAACTACTCAGAATATTCCTAGAACATAATGGAACATACTGCGTATGTTCGTATAGAAGTTCGTGAATATACCACGTACATTCTATGCGAATATTCATAGCACATTTACAACATTCCATAAACATTCGTAGCACATACGCTGCTAATATTCCACGTATATTCAGTAAGAATATCCGTAGAAAGTTCCATGTGTACATTCCACGTGCATTCTGTAAGAATATTCATAGAACATTCAGAATATGCCATAGACACTCAGGGAACATTTAATGCGAATATTCCCTGGGCATTCTGTGTGAATGTTCATAGAATATGAAGAACATTCTAGAAACATTCACGGCACATCCATGCGAATATTCCTGAGAGAGAACATTCGAATCATATACAAACATTCATGGAACATTCGGTGCTATCTGGGAGTATACTATAAATTGCAACTTCAAAATAATAATTTAATAAATTTTATTTAAAATAATAATAATTATTTAAAATAATAATAATTAATTTAAATAATTAATTTAAATAATTATTATTATTTTAAATTATTATTATTATTTTAAATAATTATTATTATTTTAAATTATTATTATTATTTTAAATAAAATTATTCAAAATAATAATAATTATTTAAATTAATTATTTAAATACTACAATTTTAACATAGGTCCTTTAAGATATAAAATCAATTAGAAATTAAAGAAGCCGTTTAGGACCGGGCATAGGTGTAAGTAGCCAGTTAAATTAAATTATTTAAGTGAATTCATATACCGTATTCTTTTCCAACTTATTCTGTGCGCCAGTTACATACTAGTCTCAAAACACAGGTTAATCCCCGTAAGTGGAGGTGTTATCGTCAGTGAATTCACGTTTATAAATTATTTTAATAATGCTACACAGTAACATCTAATATGATAACCCCCTTCCCCCCTTAATAAAAATCTAAAAAGATTTTTTTTAAAGAATTTAACTGGCTACTTACACCTATGCCCGGTCCTAAACGGCCTCTTTAAATTCTAATTAATTATTTAAATTAATTATTATTATTTTAAATAAAAATAATGAATCGTATGGAAAAAATTAGAAAATTAACACGAATACATATTAAGGAGGTTGCTCAGTGTCCTTGCGGGGCAGGCGGTAAGGGGGAAACGCCTATGCTTATACACGGGCACCTCTAACGGCTGCCAACTTCGAAATATCAAATTTTTTGTTGCGCAAGATAAACAAATTTTGGATAAAAGTATGTGGAATCGTTATAATTACTTGTTTAAATATGTTACGAATCGATCTTTGTTTATTTGTATCTCGAAAATATTATATACAGAGTTGAGATGTGGCAAACGCGCAACGTAATTTTTAGTTGATGGTAGCCCTACGTGCCGCACGGTCGCCGGCTTCGGCGCACTTCGCCGCATGCAAAGCAAAGCTGCGAAGAAGCCACGAATTTAGAACGATCTTTAACATTACAAAATAGAGAGTCATTGGAAAATCTTTTGTAAATTGACGTTAGAATTGTTACGAACTTTTATACGTATTCGAATATTTATTCGTAACAATTCTAATATTTTGTGGAGAAAATTAAAGAAAACAAATGTTCTAACACAGAACATTTGTTTTATTTAACTTCTGTTACCACGAACAACTTAAATCGAATAACCATCGAACTATCGAATAATTATTGTAAATAATAATGAAAGCTTCAATGATCACGTATATTAACAACGAACAATTAATTATTTCAATAATAAATTCACGTGTTTTCATGTGTGGTATTACTTTTTGCTTTAAAATTTGAATAAAAATTACACAAAATTATATAAGAATTTTTTGCCGACTATATAAGGCTATTCTACAATCGTACGCAAACAATAAAAAATATATATATTTCTACAATAAAATTTATTACTCGCCGAAAATGTTAATACTAATAATTAAATACGATATCATGAATAAACTTTACACGTGTGCATAGTAGAAAGTTGGCCATTTATTTTAATCCATTGAGTAATCCATTCCTAATCCATCCATAATCCATCCATAATCCATCCATAATCCATATCCGTTTTTTTTATATTTATATAGGCCTAACCCAATTGGCATAGGAGTGTCACAGAATATTCCTTGAGAATGTCGCTGGTGTGACAGTGGAGATGTACAAAACAAACGTTTATGGAGTATTCCATAGACATTTCTTTCGGAATGTATTTTATTAAATTATTCCCGGAGTGTTCTTTAGATATTTCTAAAGAAATGTTCCATGAACATGCCAGCGAAAATGTTCACTGAATGTTATTTGTAAAAGGCTCATAGAATATACATATAAGAGTGTATCAGAAACGTTAATGGAATATTACACTTGACATGGAATTATTCAATGCTAAGTGCGATATTCCATTAATGTTTCTGATACATTCTTATATGTATATTCTACGTTTTTACCTTTTACAAATAACATTCGGTGAACATTCTCGCTGGCATATTCATGGAATATTTTTTCAAGAATATCTAAGGAACGTTCTGAGAATAATTTAATAAAATACATTTGAAAGGAATATTTATGAAACACTCTGTAACGAAGCGCAACTCTTCCCCGGTACTGAATTCCGGACAGGACTCCGGCGGGTATCACTTATTACGCGAATAAATGCGGAACTTAGTCGGACGCGCGGTTCCGACTAACGGTTGGAAGAGTTGGCTTTTTTTCGGTCGGTTTTGACGTGCTGTGTGTAAGGTTTAATTAAATCCCCCGTTCCTCCTATGTGCCGAATATGCTCAGCTCCAGGGCCGTCTGCAGGAAAGGAGGACAAGATCTTACTTCGCTTAGTGAGGTAATCGCTTGGAAGGATCGGGAATAAATCGTACAAGTATTTAATTTGGTAGAAAACGATAGGAGCGTGGTTTATTCATGGATAGGATACATGAGATCGAGGAAATTACAATAGGTCCGCCCTGTGATCGAAATATAAAAGGAAAGGAATGGATTAGTAGGTACAATAAGTCCGCCCTGTGATAAAATACAAAGAAAAACAGGATATGTTTAGACGGATTATATTACGGCACAGGAGTACGCGGCCGGATCGGAATACGGAGTACAAAAGATAATGTGGCCGGTCGGATTAATCAGGAGTAACAAATCGCCGTTCGGATTTAAGAATACCGGAATCCGATTAGAATTATCCGGAGTTGTAATAAAGGTGTACAGGAAATACACAACAATCTGGATTTTACAATACGGCACGGAAAGGACGTTATTAGATCGGAATACGGAAAATAATGCGCAACTGGAAACGGATAATATATATATGATTATTAATGCTACGGATAAAATACGGTATATAACGGATACGGAAAGTTTACTGGCGGCAAACAGGAAGGATGTCTGTATGGAATCCTCTGGTCGGTAAAAGGAGAACAGTGACGGAATTAATTCTACGGAAGCCTACGCGCAAATTAGAATTAATTCCCACCCGAATATTGCCCCCCTGAGTTCTACACCGGTCAAGGATCAGGAAAAGGATCAGGTCAGGACAGGAACACGCCCGAGCAGCGCCTCGTTATGCGTGTGGGTCAGTAGTGATTGTACACCGAGGAGCACCCCGTTAGGTGTATGCTACTGCGGAATCACTCCCTCCCCGCGAACCACGGCGGTACCCGCTGTCACGGGGGAAACGGAGTCAGGACGGATACAGGAGACCGGTACGGGAAATATTTGTAGCACGTGTACGCCGAGGAGCACCCCGTTAGGCGTACGCTACTGCGGGACGGGGCCCACGACGGAGTAGAGCCTCCGCTGTGTGCTCCGGACTGGTATATAGCCGAAGACAGGAGCACCCATTCAACTCCGGCTTATACCTGCAGCGGAGGTACCCGCTGCCCGGTGTTGTCGCTCGGAGCTCCGAGCGTCGACCGAGCTCAAGCGCCTGCTCCGGAGGGGCTTTTATACCCCCCGGATGTAGGCGCGCGGGGAGAGGCGGCGGCGGCAACCGCGCCGTTTATCGATTTTCCACCCGCGGCTCTATTTCCTTCTCTCTCGCGCGTGGTATGCAGTTTTTTCTGCTTCCGGCCGCGCCTCCCCGGTCGCCTCCGTTACAACTCCATAAACGTTTGTTTCGTATATCTCCACTGTCACATCAGTAACATTCTCAAGGAATATTCTACAGTACAATACAGCAGAAGTTTGTATGCTTATATAGTTTATATGTAACACAAAAAGATACAATTAAAAAGTTTTTATACTAGTAAGTATTAGTAAAAGTACTATACATATACAGGGTGTCTGATGCAAAAGTAGCAACTTTGAAAATAGTGGTAAATTGGGTTAAACTAAGGAGAAATATCATGTTCTGCGGTACAAAGTAACATTAGTTATTGAGTAGTAAATTTACACGTTTGAGCGAATGAGGATGCAGGAGACGGTAGGCCGGACTCGGAAGGCATTTAAAAAAATCGATCGATGAGCGGGAGGTGGAGCGACGCGCGAGATACTATGTTTATGTTTCGGGTCGCTCGTCGCTCGCGCTCGCTGCCGCGCTCGCCGCCCGCGCCGCGCTCCCCGCCGCGCCTAAGTTTTTTCCCACCATGGTGTATCTCGCGTGTCGCTCCAC
>NW_011966937.1:0-7235 GCF_000949405.1 Vollenhovia emeryi | reverse complement strand
TTATGTTTCGGGTCGCTCGTCGCTCGCGCTCGCTGCCGCGCTCGCCGCCCGCGCCGCGCTCCCCGCCGCGCCTAAGTTTTTTCCCACCATGGTGTATCTCGCGTGTCGCTCCACCTCCCGCTCATCGATCGATTTTTTTAAATGCCTTCCGAGTCCGGCCTACCGTCTCCTGCATCCTCATTCGCTCAAACGTGTAAATTTACTACTCAATAACTAATGTTACTTTGTACCGCAGTACATGATATTTCTCCTTAGTTTAACCCAATCCACCACTATTTTCAAAGTTGCTACTTTTGCATCAGACACCCTGTATACAGGATGTATCTGAATGGTCTGTACTTATGAACTTTTCCGTAAGAACAAAATTTGCGCATACGTTTCTCTTTCGAATGAATTAAAAAATCAAGCTGCTGTTATGTCCGTGGCAAAACCGAGGTGTAAATAAACACAGTTTGTAACTCCTATGCGATTTGACGTGAAAATTTCTCCAACCGTTGCAGGAAAATTTCGAACTGTCGTAACTCCAGAAGGAAGCGTTTCCGACCCTATCTTCATGGGACATTTCTGTTTGTTTAGGTCCCTGATACTTATATTCCCGAAATTTGTACAGACCATTCAGATACACCCTACATTTACCTCTTTATTCTAAAAATAAACATTATATTAATTTTTTAATATTTTATTAAAAATATATTTTATATAATAAAGGCACACGAGAACATGCAACTAAATGTTCTATTAATATTTAGTTGGAACATCGGCGGAACTTTCCCCAGTTGACATATTGATATTTTATGAATATTCCTGGAATGTTTCATTAAAATATTTAAATGTTCCATTCATGTTCCATGCAACATTCACGGCATAAGACAATGTTTGTTCCAAGTACATTCCACTGCAATGTTTCAAACATATTTTACGTTGTGCCAAATGGAGATACCAGCAATGTTCCATGGAACATGAATGGAACATTTAAATATTTCAATGAAACATTCCAGGAATATTCATAAAATAACAATATGCTAATTGGGAAAGATCTTCGAAGTGGGTTTCTAGTCAGAAGTACAGAAGATTCGAGAGCTCCAACCATATCATCGCAAGAAAAAAATAACGTTAATCAAGACTGTTCAGAATGCGCAAACGAGACAGACAACCCCATGGATAGTGTGATGACCGATTTAGTACGACTTTTTGTTGCTTACGATATGGGTTGGAGCAAACGCGGTTCTGGCCGTCAGTACGATAGTCTGAACGGTTATGCTGCAATTATCGGTACGCAATCTGGAAAGGTCCTCGATTTTGCGACACGAAACAGGCAGTGCCGTTTGTGCAATTTAGGACATGCAAAAGAAACGCACGATTGTCGCCTGAATTTCTACGGCAGTGCCAAGGCCATGGAATCGGATACAGCAGCTCAGTTAACAGTTAATAGCGCGATTTTAAAATCACAGAACGTTCAAGTTGGAGTATTCATTGGGAATGATGATAGTTCGAGCATCTGCGCTGTTAGAAGCGCATGTAATCATCCCGTTGTGAAACACTCGGATAAAAATCATACATCAAGAGGCGTGACAAATATGTTATATTAAAATTGATAAAAAAGCCGATACGAACAAAGAACTGTCGTCAGAAGCTATCAAATATTTGCATCGATGCTTCACGTACGCTGTTTCTCAAAATCCCGGAAATCCGGATGGTTTGGCCGCCGCAATAAAAAATATTCCGTTCCACGCTTTTAACCAGCACGACAATTGTGGAGATTGGTGCAATTATGCAAAAGATCCGGAGAACTACGTTCACACAACAGTTCTTGGCGGATTTCAAAACGACCGGTTGTTTCAAGAGCTGAAAAAACTTTTCGACAAATTGGCAGCGAATGCAGAGAAATTCTCGACTGGAGCATCAAGTCAAGCGAACGAAAGTCTCAACAACATCATGTCGAGGAAAGCTCCAAAAGCCATCTGCTATAGTCTCTCGGAATCTGCCGATTTTAGGTATGCTGCTGCAGTCGCTCAGAAAAATATCGGCGAACAATACGTCCAAGATGTATATGAAAAATACAATTTGAGTCTGGGAGCACATCTTTCCAAACATGTGGAAAGATGTGAAAAATCAGCTCGGATACGATCGGCAAAAGCCAAGACACCAGCATTCAAAGCGCGACGAAGAATACTCCGGAAGCAGCGATCGCAATTGCGGAACAGGCGCGATCTTTTCGAAGGCGAAACTTACGAGAGTCACGTTGGCCTATTGACTATGCCTGCAGTAGAAAACGATCTTGGAGTCTCTACAGAGTTACCAAACTTGAATACCACCTTTTCGGACGATGATACCGCAATGGCTTTAGTTTTTTTCGATCTCGAAACTGCAGGATTAAAAGTCACCTGCGAAATCTTGCAGATTGCTATGAAATGCGGCAGTGTAGTATTTAATGAATATATACAACCAAACGAAAGTATATCGTCAGCCGCTTCTAGAGTTAATGGTTTAACGAACGAAGGACACGATCTGTTCTTACACGGAAGAAGCATCCCATGTAGGGTTTGCCGAGGTAGACAACGTGGCCATTGTTTAGTCCATTATCGCATAGCCAAAGTTTAGACGCCTAAGTTCGGCCAATATTCGGCAACATATCTTGTCCCCAACATTGGTAATTCTACTTAAGGCCGATATTTGGTTCGTCATGCATGAACCTATTTTGGTATACCTAAATAAAACCATTTTTTGGCCCAAGATTGGAGATCCAACGCTGGCAGGTCGATTTTTAATCATTGTTCGGACCATCATTGACTAACTGATATTAGTAAATCGGATATAAGCCAAGATTGGCCTGCGATTGATAAACCAATCCTCGTAATTTTTTGTAGAGGTGACGCTCGTTTTCTGTGTACAATTAATATGAGTTTTGTAGGCCAATTTTAACGAGCTGGTATGCTGGATGTTTTTTTAAAAAATAAATAAAGTTTTATTCTTAACTATTTACATCGCTGAACGTTTCGACTTCACTTAGTCTTTCTCAACACCACATTGTTAAATTATAAAATAGAATAAATACATTCTAAATAGATTTTTTAAATAATAAATAAGTAAAATATAAATAGATTTTTTGTTAAAATATAAAATTGAATAAATAAATTATAATTAAATAGTAAATAAGTAAATAGTAAAATTGTTCGATATACATTTCTCAAAAAATAAAACGTGTAAATAGTTGTCCCCCCTGTATATTAATTATAGTCATTAAGGTAAAATTAATAATAAATTAATAATAAATAGAATAGAATAAGTTAACGATTGCTGTTGGCCTCTGTATATTAATTATAGTCATTAAGGTAAAATTAATAATAAATTAATAATAAATATAATAGAATAAGTTAACGATTGCTGTTGGCCTCTGTCCGTCTTAAGTTTGTAGAAAATTTTGAATTAAGTGACCGGACGTACTCTCCTTCTTCTTATTATTAATTTTACCTTAATGACTATAATTAATATACAGGGGGGACAATCATTTACACGCTTTATTTTTGGAGAAATGTATATCGAACGATTTTACTATTTACTTATTTACTATTTAATTATAATTTATTTATTCAATTTTATATTTTAACAAAAAATCTATTTATATTTTACTTATTTGTTATTTAAAAAATCTATTTAGAATGTATTTATTCTATTTTATAATTTAACAATGTGGTGTTGAGAAAGACTAAGTGAAGTCGAAACATTCACCGATGTAAATAGTTAAGAATAAATCTTTATTTATTTTTTAAAAAAACATCCAGCATACCAGCTCGTTAAATTTGGCCTACAAAACTCATATTACTCGTAATTTTTGTAACTTTTGAGTTAATTTAAATTAAGTATATATCGAAAATCGTCATTAGGCCTATTTTTGTTATAATTTTTAGATACCTGTAGAGTGTAGAAAATTTTCAGATGTAAGGGTGGTCAACAACATGACAAAATCATTTATATAAGATATAACTTTTATCTCATACAAGAATATGAGTAGCCGAGGACATAGGATAGAAGACTGAAGAGCTGATGATCCCAGGTTCGAATCCAGCAGTGGTTAAACAAATTTTTCACATATGATATTTTAATTATAAAATAACATTAAGAGATTAGAAGGTTACTAATTCTGATGTAGAGAGAATAAAAATAACAAATGAAAAATCTAGTCCAAATTTTTTTGCTATTTTATCGCTGTCTTATCGAGGCCCAATGTTGGGCTTACAAAGAATCAAATTTTGGGCTTATACTCGGGCTTATATCGGTTGCCAATCTCGCGAGATGGTTACGCTCCAATGTTTGGCCACTTATTGGCTCATCATCTTTCTTGATGATCGGCTACCGGTATTCGAGATTGGCCCGAAGTTCAGCCAAGTGTTCAGCCAATGACCACCCCTACCGGCAAACCCTCCGCGTGTTGTAGCGAACGCCTTACTTGAATTTTTAAAAAGGTTGAATAAGCGTTGTGTCCTGATTGCTCATAATTGTGCATTTGATGCACCAAGACTTATGCGATTCATCCATCGAGTAGGTCTCGTCAATGAATTCATCGAAGTCATCGATGGTTTTGTAGACACACTGCCACTGTTTCGAAACAAGTTTCGTGGAGAAGATTGCAGCTTATTGTTAGTGGAGCTGGCCGCTCGAAACTTCACTATACACTCAAAAAACGCGCACGATACGTTGTTCGACGTCATTATGCTTCAGAACGTGACGTTTCACGACTTCACAGTGAACGAGCTGCTTGCTGCCAATAAGAAATACGTCGCAATGTTGCAATACGACGAAAATTTGCAATCTCTTGCACCGTTAAATATGCTTGTTTCCAACGAAATAAAGAAGAGAATGGCTAATGCAGGCATAAGCTACGTTCTTATAAAGCAAGCGTATAACCAAGGAAGCAATGCGATCATCACACTATTCGAGAAAAAGGAAAACGGAAAAAAAGAAGTAATAAAAACCAAAAAAATGCTGGACACGATTATGAATCATTTCAAAGAGCTGTCCGATTAGATGTGTAAGCTGTAAACTTTTTTTATGTTTAAGTGTTTCTGTTTTCATACATGGCTAGAGCCACTTGATAAATTAATAATATAACGTTGTTAATGTCATTTGTTATGTTCAGAAATTGACAATAAACAGATTTTAAGTATGATCGTTTTTCTCATTATATTACGTTGTATTACGCTCCTGTATATTCATGCGAAAAAAAAACAATAGTGATAAAAAATATTTAAATGATCTATATCGCGCTGTAACAAGAAATTTCATTCATTCATTTCATTTCATTCATTCATTTCATTCATTCATTTCATTCATTCATTTCATTCATTCATTTCATTTCAATCATTCATTCATCGCTTCATTTTCATTTTTTCTTATTCGAGAGAAACAGTTTGTACGTTCAAATTTCAGCGCTAATTTAAAATGACCGATAGTGACATTGCCACGTGTCGTACTGTGCTTTATTGTTTTACGGAAGCCAGCTCAAATTTTCCGTTTTGTTTTATTAATATCTCGATAACGACGTAGACGAAACGTTTCAATCTGCGCAGAAATTATTGATAAAAATGTAAAGAATCTGTTGCACCTATTTATATTCAATTCTTACCATTTTTGTTACACTACGAGAATTTTATCAGAATTATGGTACAGATTTCGCTATGTCGCCTATGTATAAGACCGTAACTTTAATAATTAATTTCTGGAAAACCATGTAGACGAATCACCTGAGATTTTGCAGAGATTCGTAATATCTCTTCGTCAATAACCTCAAAAAATTTCAGCGATTTCTAACCATTTTGCGTTAGCTGAGCAACCTCCTTAAAAGGTTCCGTGCGATTCGAAAAACAGGTTATCGATGGGAAATTTTGATAGAAGTGACAGTGGAAAAAACTGATGAATTGGAAGTCAGGAAAACTGTTTTGCAAGTAAAAGTGCAAGTGAAGAAAATCTGGATTTAAATGAAAGCGCAGAAAATAAAGTTGACATTAGCGATGAGATTAATAATGACGGAAGTGAAGATGATGTTGATGGGAGCGATTTTAGTCAACATGATCAATACAGTGATGCTGACCAATACGATGAAAAAGATATTGAAGAAGAATTCATGCCACGTACTGAAATCGTTTGTGATAATACTTTACTTTTTAGTATACCAAAGTGCACACATTATACAGGGTGTCTGATGCAAAAGTAGCCAACTTGAAAATAGTGGTAGATTGGGTTAAACTAAGGAGAAATATCATGTGCCGCGGTACAAAAGTAACAATAGTTATCGAGTAATTAATTTACACGTCTGAGCGAATGAGAATGCAGAACAGGGTAGGCCGGACTCGGAAGGCATTTAAGAAAATCGATCGATGAGCAGGAGGTGGAGCGACGCGCGAGATACTATGTTTATGTTTCGGGTCGCCCGTCGCTCGCGCTCCCTGCCGCGCTCGCCGCCCGCGCCGCGCTCCCCGCCGCGCCTAGGTTTTTTCCCACCACGGTGTATCTCGCGCGTCACTCCACCTCCCGTTCTTCGATCGATTTTCTTAAATGCCTTCCAAGTCCGGCCTACCGTCTCCTGCATCCTCATTCGCTCAAACATGTAAATTAATTACTCGATAACTATTGTTACTTTTGTACCGCGGCACATGACATTTCTCCTTAGTTTAACCCAATCTACCACTATTTTCAAGGTGGCTACTTTTGCATCAGACACCCTCTATATATATTTCTTATAAATAAATTAATATACAGGTTGTCGGATTCGATTTGGACCACTCCAAAGATTATAGTAGATTGGGTCAAACTGAGAAGAAAAGTTATATACCATTTTACAAAATCCGTAATTATTATCGCGTAATTAAGAAAAACATCTGAGCCAATAAGTGCACGGAGGAGCGGAAGGGCGGACTCGGCAGACATGCAAAATGGTGTATTTGTTGACATCTCTCAAGATCCGATAGCGAGAGGTGGAGTCACGCATCGATCGATGAGAGACGGCAGTGAGCGGGAAGCGGTGAGCGGGCGGGGAGAGGCTCAATTGCGCACATTGGATATGATGCAATTGCACACAGTGCTATTGGGCACATAATGTTGCGCACAGTTCTTTTGCGCACCGTTCATTTGGACACAGTTCTTGTGCGCACCGTACAATTAGACGCCGTTGCTTTTGGACACAGGTTATCGAAATATAATTTAAAACACACAGACACACGCGTATGCATGTAGAGCTC
>NW_011966936.1:58360-64605 GCF_000949405.1 Vollenhovia emeryi | reverse complement strand
TTTATTGATGATTGTCGTGCATTCCTTTAGCCACGCATGATATTTGTATGCAAATGACATTAATTCTAATGTTTGTACAAATGCTCTGTATTAGAAAAAATATAACATTATGAAAACAGTTTTTTGTAAAAAATTATTTTCGCTGTAAAAAAACTTACTCTTATTTATTTGAAATTACTTTGTCGTAATTTCTTTTTTACCACTATAAATATGTATGTCACTGCGGTTACTACTATAAAATAGGTTAGAATCGTTAAAAATTTAACGCTATACCCCTTTTCATGGATTCCATCTGTCGCTAGCGACAATCGTGATCACGTGACCTTTTTGTCGCTTAAAATGAGCGTCGAGCGTCAGCATGAAAAGGCACCTTAAAAGAACGCACGGAGGGAGTTAGCGGTCTAGTGTTATATAGAAGTCTGTGGTCGGCAGTGATGCCGTTTGAGAACGTCAGCCACATCGCGACAGCGGTGGTGGGGATAGAGTGGGGATGGTCCCGTGCCGCACACATGTACGTGTTGCATACGTGCGCACACATATGTATACAGCACGTAGCCTGTGTGCGGCACGAGAGCCATCCCCACCACCGCTGTCGCGATGTGGCTGACGTTCTCATTTTCTCAAACGTGAGTCGTGAAACGGCATCGCTACAGTCGGTAGCGAGTAGCGAGACTAGTGAGTCAGTAACACTCAACGGTGGATTTCGGTTCCGTCGAGCGAACTCGACGATAAGCGAGCAGACGCCCGCACATGTTACTAACGAGTGAATAAAATAGCAAGTGCTTGACGCGAAAACGCTTGCGATTCCGCAAATAGACAAAACTTTAGATATAATGCCGTTGGCAACTCTAGCGGCCCCTTGGACCGAGCATCGCACAGATGAAAAGGTGAAAACCCTCGATACTCTTGGCATCCTTTTTTCTTCCCCTTCACTTATGGCCATTTCTTGCATCTGTCTTTAGCAAAGCACAGAAATTCTTCCGGCCGAAAATCAGGAAGAAACAATGGTCACTCAGGGAAATTCGATCGAAAGATCGAACTGTTGCTCCGAGTCTCACGAGATCGAGGTGCGCGACATGGCGAGGAATGGTTATGAGAAAGCCGAACCTTCTTACTTTGAATTGTTAAAAGTCCTTGGCCAAGGATCCTTTGGCAAGGTGAGAATACTAACGATAAGTAGTAAACATTGTTGCACGCTCTCTTTCACGCCACGTCATTTCGACGCTCTTGTAGGTGTTTTTAGTGAGAAAAGTTGTTGGAAAAGACAGCGGAACTCTGTACGCTATGAAAGTCTTGAAGAAGGCGACCTTGAAAGGTATCTGGAAATTTATTTGATGTTGATCGTTTCGTTGTTACACGCGACAATTATCCTGTCCACTTGTCTACAGTTCGCGATAGAGTCAGAACGAAAATGGAGAGAAACATATTGGTAGACGTGGAGCATCCGTTCATCGTCCGACTGCATTATGCCTTTCAAACCGAGGGAAAACTCTATTTAATTCTAGACTTTCTGAAAGGTGGCGATCTCTTTTCCAGATTGTCCAAAGAGGTGAGATTCTTACTTGGAAATTTCACTAAACCATTGCTAGTAATATTAGTTGCTTCCTTTTACATGAAAACTCAGGTAAATCTCACTTGTGACGTCATAACTCAGTTGAATGCATGTTCCTTTTGATTCTTAAGTGAGATTCAACCAGATTTAACTGAGTTTTTGCACACGATCAAAAGACCATGTGTTTTTTTAGTGAGTTTAATAGACACATTAATGACGTCATATCTGAGTATAAAATACTCACATAACTGAGTGACTCAGTATCACTTGAGTGTAAAAGGAAAGCAGCTATTGAATGTGAATTGCGTTTCAGGTAATGTTTACAGAAGATGACGTCAAGTTTTATCTGGCTGAACTAGCACTCGCGTTGGATCACATACATAAACTTGGAATCATTTATCGAGACTTGAAGCCCGAAAAGTTGGTATCGTTTACACATTACTCCCCGCCAGCGTGCTTCTGAGATATTAACGCTATTAAAATCATCCTTTTCTTCTTCCGCTACATACGCGATAGCATTCTGTTGGACACGGAAGGCCACATATCTCTGACGGATTTTGGCTTGAGCAAACAGCCTTTGGATGACTCGAAAGCGTATTCGTTTTGCGGCACCGTCGAATATATGGCACCGGAGATTGTTAACCGAAAAGGACACACTTGTACAGCGGATTGGTGGAGCTTCGGTGTCTTAATGGTTGGAGTTGAAATTGTTTTGTACAGCACATATGATACTGATTATGGACGATGGTGTCGACGCTCTTTGTCATATTTTTCAGTTTGAAATGCTGACGGGCGCTCTTCCGTTTCAAGGTACAAATCGTAAAGAGACGATGACGCAAATCTTGAAAGCTAAACTCGGAATGCCGCACAATCTTTCGACAGAGGCGCAGGCGCTTTTAAGAGTGTTGTTCAAGAGAAATCCGGCAAATCGTCTTGGATCTGGTAAAACATGAAATAAAATGTTGCGCTTTGAAGAAGTAATGGAGCAATTACAGAAAAGTCGTTTGCTTCTCAGGCGGAGTGGACGAGATTAAAAGCCACATCTTCTTCGCCACCATCGATTGGGACGCTCTTTACAAAAAGGAGATAAGACCGCCGTTTAAGCCAGCTGTTAGGGAAGACGATGCCTTTTACTTCGATAACGAATTTACCTGTAAAACACCTAAAGGTGTGGTGACTCTTCTCTTTCTTGTAAAATTAAAATAAGGTAAAACGAGCGGAGGAAAAGGGAAAGAGCAATGGCACGTTTCGCTTTTCACTTTACAGATTCTCCTGGAGTACCACCTAGCGCAAACGCGCACGAATTATTCCGCGGATTCAGCTTTGTCGCGCCGGGTTTGCTCGCGGATGCGGATCACGTAATGTCTCCCGAATATAGAAACTACGATAACATCAGCGCTATCTTTCCAACCTATGTCAATCCCGTTTCCATAACTGACGAATATGAATTTAAACACGAGATTGGCAGAGGAAGCTACAGTGTCGTATATTTGGCCGTTCACATAGCATCCAAGATGGAGTACGCTGTAAAGGTAATATCTTTCAAGAGAGATGTACAAGGGGAAGAAAGAATTGGATAAATAACGACAGAATGTAAAATAGGTGATTGAGAAATCGAAGCGAGACTCGACGGATGAAATAGAGATCCTCTTGCGATACGGAAGGCACCCGCACATCGTAACGTTGAGAGCGGTTCACGAGGATGATAAACGAGTGTATCTCGTGTTGGAACTTTTGCGCGGTGGCGAACTTCTCGATCGTTTGCTACAGAGAAGGAATTTCACCGAAAGGGAAGCCGCCGAGGTCATTTACACTGTTACCAGTGTGGTGCACTATCTTCACGAGAACGGAGTAAGTGTGCATCCAGTACGTATGTGGATATAGGTGGATATAGGTGAATGTTGTTGCTTAAAAACGAAACGAATAGGTCGTTCACAGAGACTTAAAGCCGTCGAACATTCTCTACACGAAACCGGGCGGTGACCCAGCGACACTTTGTATATGCGACCTTGGTTTTGCGACGCAATTACGAGCGGAGAACGGTCTGCTGATGACGCCCTGTTACACAGCCAACTTTGTAGCACCCGAAGTGTTGAAGCGCCAAGGATATGACGCAGCGTGTGACATTTGGTCACTGGGAGTTTTATTGTACATCATGCTAGCTGGGTAAACCGCGGAAACAAATGCAACCGTAGCATAATTCTGATAACTTTGACTCTAACGTAGTTGACTCGTGCGATACGCAGGTACACGCCTTTCCGCAACAGCCCGGGGGATAGCGCGAGCGATATATTAGGTCGTATTGGCTCAGGATATATAGACGTCGAAAGCGGGATATGGTGTCATATTTCCAACGAAGCTAAGGAACTAGTTAAGAGGATGCTGCACTTGGATCCCACTCGAAGACCTACGGCAGCTATGATTTTGAAATATCCATGGATTGTAAATCGACATCGTATCCCTCCAAAAGTATTGCCGGATGTTATTAAAGATCCGCAGAGTCTCAAGGTATTATGTCCGTCACAATTTTTCTTTATCACAATTCTATCACGTCAATGAATATCCTTATTTCAGATGGCAGTCGCGGAGACGTATAGAATGATAGCGAGTAGTCCGAGATCGCCGCATATCGGTCCCGTGGTCATGTCCGAATTGGCACGTCGTCGAACACAAGGCAAATCCGGTGGGGCTCTTGCCCAAGTTTAACTTTCACATTTCTTGTACAGCTTTTATCTCTTATCTCTACAAATTTCAATACTTAGGATAACAAAATCATATTTCAAAGTACAAGCGAAGGTAGTTTAAAGTGCCCATGTTGTAAATGACCTTGATATCGTCGTGGAAAGTATATGTATAACGGAACGTTTATAACAGTGAGCCGAATGTGATATTTATTTATAGTTAATTGCGTATAATATATATGTATATACTATACAGGGTGTACTAAAACCACCGGATATCCTTTTAATCGCAGATTCCTTAGAAAATTTCAAGAGGGAAATTCTAATAAACATGTCGAGGCTGTGATAGTTTTTAAATAATAAGCGATTATATTTCACAAATGACAGGCCTGAGATTTCGCGCGCTCAGGCACGGCGACATGACGAGTGATAAAAGTGTTCCTGTGAATGTCGCCCCTTTTTATTCAATTCAAGTCAAAATTTGCAACATTTTGTAACTTCAAAGTGTTACAGCTGTCAAAGTGGTCGATCAACATCAGTTGCCATGAAAGTTGTCACTATGCTGAAAAGGGCGATATCGTAGGAACATCTTTATCACTTGTCGCGTCGCCGTACCTGAGCGCGCGAAATCTCAGGCCTGTCATTTGTGAAATGTAATCGCTTATTATTTAAAAACTATCATAGCCTCGACATTTTTGTATTAGAATTTTTGCCTTGAAAGTTTCTAAAGAATTTATGATTAAAAGGATATCCGGTGGTTTTAGTAAACCCTGTATACGCTTACATACGTGCGTATGTGTGATAAGATGCGCTTATCACACGACGCGTTTGTTTCACCATGTGTTACCATAATGGGACTCCAATAGAATATAACGGAAGACAAAAGATTCCAGTAAAAGTCAAAACGCGCAGTTTAGTTTCGTACTTGATGATGCCGCATCTCGTTCGGAGAAAAAGAGATGAAAATGCCTGGAATATAATCGTTTGTGATTTTAAAATATATATAAATATTTCGATACGCATTAAATGTACAATTTTCTGTCCAATGTAATTAAGTCCGACTCGTTTTTTTCGTTCTATCGAAACTTGAAGATCTCGATGTTTGCGCAAGTCTGACAGTGAATTCTAAAAGAAATAAGATATTACGAGTTGCAGCAACTAGAAAAATTAATTTAATGAAATTATGTAATCATTGTTTTATTGTAATACTTGGTTGATAATTTGTTAAATAAATCAATAATTGTGTAGAGTGTATTCTCACACTGTGGCTTCCTTTTGAAGGGATTCAAACTCTTGTAAAGACAAATCAACAATAACAACAGGCCAATAATAATACGAGCAATATAAGGTGAAAGTCAAAAAGTACTTAAATATTTAATATATATTATATATATTAAGCGAACGTTTCGGCGTCACAGCGCCTTCTTCAGCGCAAATATTAAAACAATACATTAAATGCATCTAGTTACAATAGTATTAGCAATGGTCAACGAATTAAGAATAAGAGAGTGGGTAAGGTTTACATTAGTGAGCTATTAGCCTATATAAAAAACGCATATATTTTACGATGTGATGTGATCTACTCGTTTTATATTCTTGTCCAGAAACGTAAGATGTGCGAGAACAAAAAGCGATCGTGCCTCCCTCTTTACCTACTAGGTTCTAACGGTACCTCGGTATTGAATTTAGGTGTGTTGTGTGTGTGACGTATCTCACGTATCCAGCAATCTCCAATATTGGCGAAAATTGGTTACGGCTGGATCTGGATACGAGCGACGAGATCGTTTGCGGCTGTATAGAAAGAACAAAGGTAAATGCTTTTCGGCAGCGCATATTAGATGTGTATGTACAATCGGAATTGTTGCAGGTAAGATTCGCGCGTCGGGAATAGAAATAGTGCTATTGGAATATCGATACGATTGACAAGAGAAATTTTGAAGGTAATCTGATTTATCGCTTATATAACAAACTCCAGCTTTCACGTTGCGAAACGCACAGCTAACGCGTGCGTT
>NW_011966936.1:22013-56448 GCF_000949405.1 Vollenhovia emeryi | reverse complement strand
ATTTTTCCGCAACAGCGCTGCGCGTGTCACAACTGATACCTCTTTTAGATCGAATAAGAATTAGGGATTCATAGAGTTATTATTATTATTTTTTTTTAGAGACGCAGAGAAACTGCTTTCCCTAACAATAAGACAATTTTAGCTTAACGTTCAACAAGTAATAAGCTCAATGAAATAAATGTAAAATCGTAGATATAGCTGACTGAGACTATTCACCAAAAAAGGTTGTGTTCCAGTAGAGTAGGCTATCTGTTAAGTACTCGCGGTTTCATCCTCGTACTTATCTTCACGATTGACGTATCGGACTGATCGGCCTGATCGGAATAGTTACTTCTGGTTTACATCACATTTCACATTACGAGCGTACCAGATTATAGAGAAAGAGTTGTGCAAACATTCCAGCTGTGTAAAGCGTCTCCATGACATTCGCAAGAGATTCTTAGGATCGTGTAGAGAAAAAAAACGTCCTAAATTGATACAGCCGCGCTTGTTTCACTCTATGCGTACAATCCAAAGCCTATAATGTTTTGTAGTTTAACTAGAAACTGATAGGATACATTCGTTATATGCTGTATATCGAGTTGATGTGTTAACGTAGAAAGATCGTTCGATCGAATCGTTAGGACAAGTTGCACTAATAATCTAATAAGAGCCAGCTTTCCTTTTGCGTAAGGAGATAAGTCGCAGAAAATTATTTTATATAACAAGCATCAATACGCTGTAAAGGACATACATATAGTTGTTGCATGTATATTCAATGGTATATATTCAATAAATAGTTTGAGACGGTACAGTGTGTCAGTATTGCTTAATGATACACTTACTGACTTACATGTATGTAAATGTATGTAGCGATAGAGGGCGGAAGAAGCTATATGAGGTATAAATTGATTAATTACAATTACGTTTCGTTTCTATGAGACAGTCGGATGATGAGTGGGTCGCGAGCGGCGACGAACGGAATAATCTCGTTTGGGCCATTCACCGTGACGATGGCGCGTTTTGTGCCGCGGCAATTCGCTTACTTCGATGGACGTCACTTTGACGTTCTCTTCACGAACGAGATTGCCAACGGTGGTCTGTGGTAGACTCGTCGTAGACTCGTCTTGTTTGTCGCGCGCGTGCGCGAGCCGCCGAGACGCTGGTCTCTTGAAAAACGTGTATTTGATCAATTGAGGCCGCGGCTGAAAAATGTTTTCCAAAGGTAACGAGTCGGAGATAACGTCGATCGGCGGTGGTGTATCAACAGCTCGCGCCCCGCCGACTCTCGTTTCGCTCGTCGCTGCAGTACTTGCATTCGTATCGACCTCCTCGAGATATATAGGTCGTTGTTTTCCGTCCAATTTTCGAGGCAATCTAGACAATCCAGGCAACGACACCTCGAGAATCGACGGCCGTTGATCCGGCGAATCTTGAGCTCCGTGCATTCCCAGCCGAGGTCCATCCTGATGGATCGTACGATCGAGATATCCCTCGAGAGCATTCCAATTTTCGAGATCGCGTGAAATCGCCCTCCTAACGAGCTTGGAAATTTCCTCGATATTCGCAACCCGCGGTTCCTCATCGTCGACGCGTATGGTCGGACGTTCGTCGGGAAGAGGCGCAAGTGGACTCGTGATCGCGTCGTAATTACGCCGAGATATTACCGCTCTCCGTTCTTCTCTCGGCAAAGTCCCCGCGTTGTCCACAACGACGAACGATTCGTTGATCGAGATGGGGTGATCCGGGCCGGTCTCGGCCGAGTAGGCGAAGCGTTCCAAGGGCACCTGAAAACTCGTCTCCAGTACCGTATTTCGGCCAAAGTAGCGTTTCTCCGGACGATCGTCGCGAGTATCCGGATAGTACGCCTCGTAGAACACCGGTCCCTCGCCCAGGTTGTAACCACCCGCGTACCTAGACCACGTATCGCGTTAAATTATCATTAATTAGATCGCGTGGTCTTCATTTGGCTAGCACCCCAGATAGCCGGTATGCTCAAGCAATGTATGGAAATAAAATGCCAGCAACTGATGCTGGCTTTTTCCTGGGAATATGAATTCAATGTTTGAGTGATTTAAGTACAGCTAGCATAATGTTAACATATTGTCGTAATTAAATGCACAGCTAAAGAGAGAGCACATCGAACAGGCATACTGTTAACAAAGAATTGGCATATATTGTTTTCAATTTTCTAACTGATATAAACATGTTATATCTATTACATCTGACCAAGCACTTAATGCTAGCATAATGTTTGAATCATGGAAATGTTTCATTTCCGACACCAAATGCTAGCAAACAACAGCACAACAAACGACATAGATGCACAGCAAGATGCTAACATTTTTCTTAGCAATGTGAAAGCAACTTAAGTGCTCACACTGGCTATCTGGGACATAAAATGAATAATCACCTAGATGTTTTCGGATTCCACATGGCGGCAGCGGCAGCGGCGACGATCGATGACACATCTATGAAAGAATTTATCCTGTAGTTTAATTACATATCAAACAAGTTGCATACGTACCTAAACAAATAGTGATTAGAATCGTTGCCAATAGTGCGTGCCTCTGACTGTGAGAAGCCATGACTCTATAAAGTCGAGCAACGACCCAGCGAACGACGACTGAGCGTCTTCTTCGTCTTCATCCTCCTCTTTTTCAAGAGAGAGAGACAGAGAGGTAGCGAGAAGGACACGTAGGCGCGTATTTTCGTAGATTCTTAAAATAAACTCCGTTTCTCTCTAGAATGTTGTTTTAGCGCCAACTCGTTAGCACGACGCCGTGTTATCTCGAGCAATTATATCGTGAATAAAGGACTTGTTTTTTCGCGATCGATAGCGAGGGAGACAAAGCCCGTACATTATGCTCGATTAATCAAACTCGAGAGTGCTGCGAATGAAACAGCTGCCGAGATGGAATCGTCGTGGCCAAGTGTCTGGTGTTGTCACGCAAGAATTTATATACACATTAGATATATTGTATATCGAGCTCATATCAGATGTAAATTTTCCAATTGAGTTGAGAAAATTGTTTAGATTTAGAGTCAGATAATCATCGATAAAGACGGCGAGTTGAGGATGATGAGTTGTGCCGAAAAACGGCGACTCTTCGACTTTTACGACGAACGAGACGAGATCCTGGCGAAATAAAGTTCCGCGAGGAACACGAGGGTGCAAGAGAACAAACCGAGCGTGAGCCCGACAAAAGTGAGAGAGTAGTGGTCCATGGTCAGTTTAATCTTCCTCTCGCTTTTGGCCACCCTTCTCCTCTGCTCGACCACGCGCCACGGATAAACCATGCGTTCGTACCAGAGATAAACGAGACCCGCCTCCTGCATCCTAAGCAATAGTCCGTTGACTCTCTCCTGATACGGCGAGTGGAGTCTCGTGACGTAGGACAGCAAGTAAGTGGTCGGGTATTCCTCGACTATGTGGAGCAGCTCGTTACCGTCGACGTCGTAGTACCTGGACATGTCGCTCAGCTTGACCGAGGCGTAACGGCTGATGGCGATCGTCCTCCTGCCGAAGGCCACGGCGGCGTAGGTGCGCTCCTTCGAGACAAACACTTGAAGCTTGCTCCGCAATTTGTTATCCAGCGTGGTGTTCCCCGTGAACGTGTTCTCCTTCAGATTGTAGTACTTGGTGATGATGGTGAAATTGGAGGCAGCGACATCCTCCAAGGTGTTCAGTTCGGGATAATGAAAGGGATCGCTCAAGCTGGACATGAGGCAACTTTGATAGAGGCCGGTGACGATGAGCCCGAAGAAGAGCGTGCCGATCAAGAGTGCTCTCTGGGCGGTTGTGCCACCGCCGGCCTTCTCCTTCAGCGGGTAACAGGAAGCTTCGACGAGATCGAAGCAGGACAAGACGTAAGGATGTATTCTCGGCGGCGATAAATCCGATCGCCGTGAGGAGGACCTCGTACTCGCCAAGGGGAGAAGAACGGCCTGCCGCCGGCGAAACGACACGCTGTAGTACGTGACGAGGAACCAGAGGACGGACACGAGAACGTTGTATACCGCCAGTGCCAGCCACAGGTCGGGCGCGAATGACATCACAGGCATGTACGATTTCGGGACGAAGCCGGCCGTGGGCGCGATCAAGCACAGCTTGTCCTCGTAAATGCCAGCTGTAAATTCGTACTTTCGATACTCCTTGTACCTTCGGTACTCCTGAACGAAGAAACTGGTGATGATCATCTCCGACTCGCCGCTCTCGATATACTGAAGAGTGTGGTGAAACGGATCTCCGGCGTCCCCGTTGGTAGAGTTGACGACGCTAAAGACATTGACACGAAACCAGGCTCCCATCGCTCGCTCCAACAGCAGCATCACGTCCGCGTCCAGTCCGCTGAATCTCGGGTTCCCCGTCGACGAAGCGGCTTCGTCGACTCGCATCATCAGAGACGGAAATACAACCACGCGTACAGGATACCCGTTCAGGTTTTCAAAGTTGGCGTACAGCTCGACGTTGTCTCGTCGGCCCGTTAGGCCGGTCAAGCAGACCTTACGTACGACGCCGTATTCGTTTTGCCGATTCTTCTCGAACGGCAGATATCTGCTCAGACATCGGAAGTCATCCTCTAGCGAAATAATGACGATCCTATAGACGCCGTACAACTTCCAGACTTTCTCAAACACCTCTCCCGGCCGAGTCGCATTCGGAGCGGTGTCGATCACCAGGTACTGATTGGGAGCCTTCCAGATGTGGCTCTGCTCGTGCACGAAAGAATTTAAAATATTCATACCGTCGACGATGAAGACCCATGTAAGATCGATGCGACTCTGCCACGTGTACTTGCGCGAAAAGTCCGTTGTCGTGATTTTGTAGCTAACGATAGACTCGCTCGCCACGTACTTTGATAAAACGTCGACAAAGCTGGACCGACCATCGGAAGAAACGAGGGAAAATATCGATGGGTGAATTGCTTGCGCGCCGTGAACGTAATTCACAATAATTCGCAAATTCTCACACATTCTCAAGTTCTCCGTCGGAAATGCCGATCTCGACAGGTACTTTCTCACCGTCATCTCGTACTTCGCTTCGTCTACTGTAGTCTCGGTACTTGGTCTCGCTGTTAACGTTGACAACGACATCAACAAATAGAAGGATATTGTTAGCGACATGTTTATTGTTAGCGGAAGCCGTCAAGCTCTTTCAAAACGTGCCTCAAACTGTGCCGGTGTTCCGCGGGATTCGCTTCGCGCGAACAGTGATCAACGCCGGAAAGTAAGGCGAGTAAGTGACTTTTATACAGATGGCACGGGTCGACATACATAGTTAATAAGAAATACATATACGTATATGTTAAAGGAAGGTGGTGTCGCGCGCGCTACCACGGTAGATAGGAATCGTGATGCCTAGATAGAAGTACGGAGGATTAATCGCGGCACAGGGAGGGAGCATCGTTAGCGTCGTTTCAAGCTCCGAGTAGTATTTTATTGCATTTTCACGAGCTGAAGCTTGTCAATACTAATTGTCGTGATTAGTGAGCATCATTACGACGCTTCGTAGTCGCGTGAAATTGAAAGAGGAGACTTCGTAAATCACTCGCTGCGATAGCGACCCGAAAAAAAGAAGAAGAAAAGAGTATTAAAGTCAAATTTATCATCGTCGCGAAATGATGATCGACCATTTCTTCCAGGAAGCTCGCAATTTACCCATCTTCGTTTTATCTCCGTTGTTCCTCCTCGCGCGTTAGAGGAACGACGTGAGAATACGAGGTAGCTGGACAGCCATCCGAGCTAGCGTCATATCTTTTGCGTTCTAGCGAGAGTTCCATTAACGGAATCGACAGCGAGTGGTATATTTGCTCTTGTACGTACACTTCCTCTGCAAAATATTCAAGCAATGTCATATACCATTGTAGCCACGATCCGGAGTTTATTCAGACGGTGCCATACAATTTCAAACTTGGAGAGAAATTGATACGATGCCGATGAAGCGATGGTGAAGGGATAAGCGACCGAGGAATAACTAGTCCGCTACGTGAACTCGCTTAGCATTTGTCCGCTACTATAGTCTACTAGAAATCGTTATCGTCGTTACCGTCTCATTCCTTTTCTCAGTTCCCAATGTTTACCTCGGGTAAATTGAGCAAACGTTTACTCTTCCCCTCGTCAAGTTGCCGACACGTCATTAAGTTAAAAGCTTAGTTATACGACGCAATGATTCTCGCGCGAATGCAAATACCAGTGCTAGTTTCCGTTACGAACGAAAACACATTCTACTTCCTCGTTTCCATCAAATTTCTATTATTATCGCGAACTGGTACAACATACGAGCGCGCGAATGTGCCTGCAACGGGAACAAAGTGTTACTCGCAACGTGTCATTGTCTTATCGTCAAACTCGAGGTGAAGCCTTAAACCTGACTAATTTGTTTCTTGCAGAAATGTCTCGAATGAGTCACAACGGAAAAAAAGTCGGTGACAAGAGTGTATTAGCTTTTTAAAGCGCACGTAAAATCGAACGGGAAACGAGAGCGATATAGGTTTATTTTGATCGAGCCTTATCCATAATCTGAAGAGCGCAATATATGTGTTGATGCCGCTCTTATAAACATAAAAGCATTAAAAGAGCGAGCACGATCGAAGATAGACGTGCCCAAAGTGATGTGACACGATAGTCGAGGGACGCGATAGAGAAGGGAAAAAGAGAGTGAGGCTAACGATAAGGGTGAGTGATGTACGATTTGACTGTACATAACGAATGAGAACGTTTGTATGGGGAAAAAGTTGAAGTGATCCAGCGTCAGTGTTAAATCGCATAAATAAGGGAGCGCTCGTGAGTCCCTTGAGATTCGCAAACATGGTACGTTGACACATATATCTCTCTCTCTCTCTCTCGTCACGTAAATTCAATCGCCTGCAAATGATTCGCCAATTCGCGACATTATTAGCTCTTCTGCATGCAGTATCGAGCAGCGATTGCCGATGGCATAACGCTGCGGAATTTTGGAGCAACGTCATTTGCTCGATGAAAGACATTAAAACCGTGAATTTCCACGATGTGCTCGAGAGTGGCGCGAGTTCGATCTTCCTCGAGCAATGCTTGCAGGCTTTCGTACACGATATCGCGCGCAAGTGCGAGGCAACGATCGTATCAAGGATTCATGCGCTTCGCAACACGGAAAATGCTGCATCTCTCGTCGCGAGTAACGACGAGCGAGCTGACAGAGATGCAAGGTACGCGAAACGATCGTCGATCTGGAAGATTGCATCCGGTGACGCGCTTACTTGTAATCGAGTAACGCCGTCGAATAACGCAGCCGGAGAGACTCTGGTACGGAACGACGGGAGCTTTGATAGAGACACGTGGAACGTGCACGTAATTCTCACGAGAGACATACGTTCCTTCGATCAAATCTCGAGGGATGATGCCACGACTTTCAAGTGGAATTCACACGATCGATTTATCGTCCTGATCGCACGCTACCCCGAAGAGCATGGACTGTCGGACGAGCCCGACTCGAAGATCGACGATATCTTGAGGACGTTGTGGTCGAGACGCAAGGTGCAAAAGATTTTTGTCTCCGAGGCGATTCTCGCAGAGGACACCATTCGAATTGTCCGCACTTACAATCCGTTTGCCAAAGCCAACGATTCTGGTGATTCCTACGTCTCTAATTGTAAGTAAAGACTCTGTAAGAAAGATTACCGGTGAAATCGCTCGACACAATAAAACAATTCATATTCCGGTGTATGTACGCGTAGAAAAGGGTCTGCTCTGTGATTTCAGTGTGGGGCGAGGTCGAAATTATCAATGTGAAGACGGCGGAAGAGGCGTCAAGCGTGCTGTCGCAGTTGACATCTCGTCGTACGAACAATCTGAATGGATACGAATTAAAAGTGGGCTACTTTATGCGAGGCGAAACGCTCGCAGAACCGACGAAAGACCGATCAAATCAGGATTATGCCGGCATCTTCAAGGGATTTGACGAGCTACTGCTGAATACGATAGCACGAAGCATGAATTTTCAAGTAGAACACGTACATCCGTCGGATAACAAATCATTTGGCTATCGATTACCCAATGGGACATACGTCGGTGCTATAGGTACTTACGTCACGTAATACGATATTTCGAACACCCTGGTGTTCGCAAGTATAATTGCTGTTATAGTTTGTTTGTTGTCGTTGTTGTTGTTGCCGTTGCTTTTTCCGTTTGAATATCCGATAATACAACAGCCAGCTTACACAGGCGACATAGTGCACGGTAGAACGGACATCTGCTTCGTGCCTTTCTTCGTAAAGAAATACAGCACGAATCCCAAGGAAGACGTAGACTTTAGCGCGTACGTGGACTTTGACAGATTATGCGTGGTGGTGCCTAAAGCAACCAAGATACCCAAAGGGATTCGAATATATCACTTCTTCCCGCTCTCGGTTTGGATCTGCTCGATGCTGACGCACGTTTTCACCTATCTGACATGGTACTTTTTGCAAGTATTTACTCCAGGAAGGTACAGTAATCGTCTCTGCGCGCGATATTTCCAACGCCAATTACTCATCTCCGTGCGACGAAGATAAAGCAAGAGCTACATCAGTCTATTGACTTTCAGGACAGGAAAGAAAAGCTTCCGCGCGACCATCTATCGGTCGTTTCTGCTGAACGCTGGTTGCCCGCAGAAATTACCAAACACAAACGCGGAAAGGATATTACTGTCGGGCATTCTCCTCGCTAACGTCACTCTAGTTGGAATCTTCAGCGGTATCTTGTACAACAGTTTCGCGCACGACATGTACTATCCAGACATCGACAGTCTTCGCGATCTCGACGCTTCGGGATTGCCGGTACTCTCGACTTCCGCCAGTCTAGGCGATCTCTTCGACGACAACGGCGACGTCTACTCGACGTCGCTCATGCGAAGCCTGCGAAAGAAGATGCAATTAACGCCGGATGTACACACCCTGAGCCGCGTGGCTCGTCATCGCAACGCTTCGGCGTTCGCCAGGGAAAGTCATTTCCCCATTGTCATCGAGGACTTGATCGACGCGGACGGTGGGCCGTTGCTTCATCTCGTTGAAGAGTGTCCAGGTAGACGAGTGAATATAATTTTCCCTTCTTATAACTTATTGCAACACGTATATGAATATATACACGCGCACACACACGTGTCCTAGGTAAATTCTACTTGTCGTACTTGCTGCCCAAGAATTCCATTTTAAAGGAGAAGATAAACGCATTGATCAGCCAATTGAACGAGGCCGGCTTACCATCCTTGTGGAGCCGACACATCGTTCACGCCTTCATTGTTCAAAAGCGGTCACTGGCGAGAGAAAAGTCGGCCCGAACCGGAAGGAAAATGGACGGCTTCGTGCCGTTCAATCTGTCTGACGTGCAGTCGTCCTTTTATATGCTACTGATAGGATTATCGATATCCACGATAGTATTTTTTCACGAGAAGGGTTGGCTGAAAGCGCCATTGTTGCACAGTGAAAAACCAAGCTGTACATTCACGCGTTAGTTTGTTTTTCCGTTTCCGGAAGAAAAAGAAGAATGACGATATTGCTCCCAATATTTTCATACTTGTTGAGTTAACGTTATTGAGAAAAGAATAGATATGTAAGCCGGTTAATCAACGATAATTGTGTTGATAAGGAAAAGTGCTGGAGGGCAAAATTACATATATCCTATTTCTACATTAATTATCCTTAGTCGCGTTAGCACCTGTAATGAGCTTAACAAGCGCGATTCGAAGCGAGCATACGCGTTTCACATACACGTGCGAGCGCTCTCGCACACACCATTATAAATCATCGACGTCCTGCGCGCAGACTCTTTTAGAGGAGGAAAACGTCGAGGGGGAGTAAAGGATGCTCGCCAATTTTCGCCAGTAGCACCAGCTGAGTCTACTCGTGGTAGTGCGCTGTGTTGCGGTAACCTGTTGCCCAAGTGAGCTCTGGATGGACGCGGATGCCACGGTGCCGCGACACAAATCACTCGATTCACGCCACGTAAATGTGTACGAATGCGTATACGCAAGTGAGCATGTGTGCGAGCGCGTAAGACAGTCTGATTGTGAGTAGTTTGCCTTGCACGAATATATCAAGTACACGCATATTCGAGACACAATGATATCATTTCTCCCAGATTTCCCAGATTTCTTCCACGTCAATAAGCGAGGAAAAGGGCGCCTCTCTAAGAAAATGGGCAATCCATCGGAAACTGTCGCGTGCTCGTATCAACTAAATTAAATTAAATCAAATTAAAATTCGAGCAATGTCTCCTTTCTTTTCGTAACTTTCCGACAATCCCGACGAGTAAATATTCAAAAGCTGATAAATGCAAATTGCAATTCGGTCAAGAATTAACCATTAGCAATGAAACAATTGAACGCGAGTTAGGCATAGTTGTTGCGACATGAAATGATAATGGATCGATGATAATATCGGAACATCATGATGCAAAATCGGTAATAACCGACTATACACCACCCCGTACGTATCGTCGTACTTCCGAGACCGCTGGCAATTTTGCGACAGGCGTGATATCGATGATTATGCAGAATTACACGGACCTCTTCCGCCGGCTGAATATAACCGAGGAGGATATCGATTACGCTAACAGTCTCGGCATCGACGGCCTCGCCGGCCGTAACGATAACAGATTTGGGAGCCGCGATGGCGAGCAAGTCTCCAGAGATGGAAGCGACCGCATCGAGACGACACAGCTGGCGTCCTCGTGTTACTGCGAGGGTGTGATTCGCGATCTGGCGACGCAATACAAAAATTACCACGGTTACGCTTCTCTGGTCGTGTGCTCCTTCGGCACGTTCACCAATATGCTAAATATCATCGTACTTACGAGACAAGACACGAAGACTGCGCCGATTAATCGAATTCTCACGGGGCTGGCTACGGCCGATGTACTGGTAATGTTGGAGTACATTCCTTTTGCGATTTACAAGTATCTCGTGCTACCGGAACGCAGGATATTTCCATACGGATGGGCCGTGTTCGTGCTGTTCCATATGCATTTCACGCAACTGTTTCACACAATCAGTATCGCCCTGACGCTCACTTTAGCCGTTTGGAGGTACATCGCTATCAGGTGAGTTTGTACACGCTGCTCGGGCGTTGAGAAAGAAGATATGCCAAAGTCGTTTCCGCTTCTCTCTGCCAGATTCCCGCAGTACAGTCACACCTGGTGTACCGGGAGACGTTGCACGATCGCTCTTTCCTGCAGTTTCTTCGCTCCGCTTCTCACTTGCGCCCCAAGCTATCTTGTGTTCGGAGTAAGTAGATTAATTCGATTATATAGCTCGCAGTCCGTGTCTGTCCTAGTCTTGTACCAAATTGTCCCAAACAGCCCCCCACGATTGGCGCGATAAAAATTTCAATTTTCTTGCGTCAGATAAAAACGCAAACTGTTTACGAGAACGGCATCGCGGAAGTATTGTATCACGTGGACGCCGATTATTCCATCGATAAAGGCTTTCTGTATCAATTAAATTTTTGGATACTCGGCGTAGTCGTTAAGCTTCTACCATGCGTCCTTCTCACCGTCATCATCTGCTGGCTAATAAAAATCCTTTACAGGTAAAATGAGACAAAGTTCGGCCAAAACGACTTTGCTTACTTTGCTTACTTTTACTCTACGTAGTACGTTACGTTCGCACTCACTACCATGCTACCGTGTTACGATATTCGCCCAATTTCTCGCTCTTCATTTAGGACGAAAGGTAGAAAACGGACTTTAAAGAGCTACAGCGACTGCGCTGTAAAAGTTGCCAAGCCAACCGGCTTGTCCGGAATCCCGGATCTCGACAATTGCAACGAGGCGTTTGATAATAATAAAAAGGATGGATATCCACGGAGGACAAGTAAATCTGACAAGCAAACAGACAGAACGACGAGGATGCTTGTAGTGGTGCTGTTGCTGTTCCTCATGACGGAAATCCCTCAAGGCATCCTCGGCTTACTCTCCGCGGCTCTGGGCGATTGCTTCTTTCGTAATTGTTATCACAAATTCGGAGAGCTGATGGATATCTTAGCGCTATTAAATGGCAGCATAAACTTTATCTTATATTGCTCCATGTCGCGGCAATTTCGTATGATTTTTGGACAATTGTTCAAACCCAGAATTATCAACAACTGGTCAATGATAAACCAGCATCAAACCGATGTACAAAGCACATATGTTTAACGGAAGTTTGCAAGTCATTTCATGAAATATTCTCGAAATTATTTTAAAACGTATATCAAATGTAATTCACAAGTATATATATATATATATATAATGTCTTACACAAAATTTCTGCAATATTAGGTACATTATAAATCAAATATATGCGCGACGTGTATGGCGTGCAAACTCTTTTGATTCAAATAAATTTCATAAATACGTGTTTCCCTTTGCGCGCACGAGCGCACAGTCAACCTCTTTACAGGAAATTTTGTAATTTTATCTCGTTACAGTCTCGATAGAGCCTGCAGTACGCAATCTATGTATCTTTTCGAGACGAATAGATAAATAAATAACGACATGTAATTAAAGCCAAGTTTAACAAGCTTTTCATTTAACAAGATATTAAAATTATTTTACTGAAGAGTATACGCTTACATTTGGACTCTAGAATTGCGTACGCGTACGATAAATAAATAAATGCGGTACATATAATTTATCATAAATTATGTTTATCTCTCTCAATACTTTAAGATTATTACCGTACTATAAAATCCCTGTGGATAAGACACTATCGCGTGACGAGAGACACGAAAGGTGAATTTTAAACTTCGTCAGCGCTCAATTTGCGCCGTGTTTCATATTCCTCCATTGGTATTTCCTGATTGGTGCTTGACTCTGTTTTCTCACGTTGCAATCTCTTTGACAGCTTCTTTGCCATTTGCGATATCTATATACGTCGTGATATACAATTGTATTATATAAATAATACACCGAGAAAGTACCGTAATGCGTACTGTTTAAGTATTACCTGCGCATCAACCTCAACGACAGCCATAATGTCGTTGAGCGCTGTTAAAATTTCAGTGGCATTAGCTTGTTTGCCGCGAGCATCGAGTACGACAGCATAATTAATCAATATTAGCGGATCCTGAGGAGCTAACGCGTGTGCTTTCGTCAGTGACCTTTCGGCGCCTTCCAGATCATCCAAACGTTTCAAAGCCACTGAGATAAAAATACAGATTTTTACTACAAAGCACACGCGTAAAAGAAATACGTAAATATTTTTAAGCGAAATGTATTCTATTTGACTATTGACAGTAAAACTCTCGTGTTTTATTTAAAACGTTTTTCAAAACTCGTTGCCTCCCATTCGAAAATGGACTAACAATAAAGCGGATAACAGCCCAGATAGCACAAAGATGAACATAAGTTCATAGAGAATTCATTTTAAAGAAAACATACAGAATTAAAAAAATGAATATCTGAAGAATTCTTGAAGAATTAGTCTCAATCAGTTCGTCTTGAAGTATTCTTCTGAAGTTCATTATAATGAATACTTCGCGATTCAGTACTGTGAATACTTTAAGAATTTATGAGGAATTATTTGTCATGCGCGAGTATCCGCTAACCGCCATCCGGACGTTCTTGTGCAGCGTGTTACCACGTGCAATATTTTGTGTGCGTAACGTTATGTGCAATTAATTTTGTGCAATAGTTCTATTGTGTAAAAGAAAGAATCGAACGACGAGAACCGAAACGGAAGAATCATCCGATTGTCAACGAGTTTCGGTTGAGAGTATCTCACTGTTGAGTGAGAAATTATAATAATGGTGTAATGTTACTGCATATTAGATGTGTACATACATTGGGTAAATATTTTGTAATCCTCTTTGTTCTAACACTATTCCCCTTGAATTCATAAAGTTTACATTTATTGAATTCGAGATGAATACTTTAAGAAGTTGTCAGGAAAACGATTTATGGTGCATGTAACTTCCTCTGTCACTCTTATTGTATTCTTCTATGAATTCCTAAAGAATTACAATTCAGAAAAAAGAAAACTTAAAGAATACTTTGTGAATTCAGTGTGCTATCTGGGAGTGAGCACAGCCTTCTCAACTTATTAAGACTTGAATTAATTTTTTCTACTTACAACCTAATAACAGATACGGCATACAATTCTTTGGTTCAGCGCTAACTGCAGCGCATAGATAGATCGCGGCTGACGCAGGCTGTCCAGTGGTGAGAAAAACGATTCCTAGATTGCAGGACGGGATGCAAGACATAGGGCTCAAGTAATGCGCTCGCTTCAACGAACTAATAGCCTGCGCAATATTGCAAAAGAATATTTTAATGTCTCCTTCTCCCTCGGTAATAATCCAAATGTTTCCCTTTTCGTTTCCAAAAGAGTATTTATGCAACAACACGAATTTAACTCGAGAACAAAATGATTGAATCGTTATATTAAATATCGCGTCGGAAGTACGGGAGTATCCTTTAGTATTAATAATAAAAAGTTGTTTCTGTGTATTCCTCTGTTATCTCCCGTGATACAAGACTGCCTCCGACGCAAATTCGACGCTATCCAAAGCATTTTCGAGATACAACATGGAATATCACGCAATACTGCTACGTCTGATTTTCCGGTATATTCGCAAGGGATTCCTCTTTGTGCGTCGGAATCTCCGCGGGGCAGCAAACGCTGCCGAGCAGCAGCTACTGTCTTATAAATAAATCGCATATCCCGTTTCCCCAAACGTGCCACATTCGATAAACGGTAGCACGCGAGGGGTGATATTTGCGCTACTCTGTATCAAAGCATTGATACCTGCTGATCACTGGACTGTGAGCTCTTTAGTAACCAGACCCAACTGAACGTTATCGCGTATCATTTCACACGCTTTGAATAACTCGATAGCTCGCAGTAGAACAAGTATACGAATAAAAGTTGATTCCCTTCCCCTTTTCATTTCTAAAGGAAATATCTCTTTTACATCTTGATATTATACTTGTTGACATTATGTACGTTAGTCCCCTTAACGAGTATTTATGTTATTGTAACTGTATTATCGTGCTTCAATCAAGTAGAAGCCACACAAGATACAGACAAAGACAGAGAGGAGTAGACTCACCGCAACATATTTTTGTTTTGCGTAGAGACACATTCCAATGTTATTCCAAAGGGTTGAAGACTCTGGAATGGTTTGCGCCGCAACTTTATATTTCGATAAAGCCACATCGTACTCTCGGTGATTCTGAAAAATAAAATGTACGTCCATATGCGAAGCAATTTAATTAAATTCCCTTTTAAATTCACGCACTTGCATTATGTAAGCCATAGGTAAAATTGCCTTGACGCAATTGGGTGAATGAGCTAAAGCCGCTCCAAACTGCTGGAATGCCCGTTGCGTATCTCCGATTCTAAGATACAGGAGACCCAGTTCTGTCGCTGCATCGATGCTCTGGGGATTCCCGCTGTGCATAGAGAAAGGATAGTCGAAAGGAATAAAATACTTGGGAGATAAAATGAGAGAGAAAGAACGTTGCTCACTTTAAAGCTGCCGTATAAGCATTTCTAGCCTCTGGAATCATATCGTCTAGGAGATAGAGTCTCGCGAGATCGATATTGGGCAATTCACTTTTCGTTAATTCTGTTGATCTTTTGATATGTTTTTTGCCCTCTTGTAACTGATTCAATTTCACGTAAGCCTCGCCTGGGTGGAGCAAAACAAATCATTCCGTTTATAAATGGACAGACAAGTGAACGGGAGGGGTTTGCATGCTCAAAGTTTTCAAAAGTTGTCAAAGTGGAGCTAAGCTACATCTCCTGGATAAAATGCATTTCTGGTATGTGCATCTGCAAGTTTATAAAACTTTGCTAATGTGCGCCACGCAAAGTAAACCGCGTAGCGAGATAACTTGCCGAGGCCATGGTATATTTCCCAGTCTGGTAAAAGGGATATCTTCTCAGCTTCCATATATGCGTCTATCGCGCGTTTGTGACTGCCCATGATTAATCTAAAAATTACCGTGTTTTTAAAATTTATTACTATATTACTTACAGTTTCCCTTCCGTATCACTTACAGCGATTTCGCTATCTGTTTAACATTATCAAGGTTTGTCGAATTGACATTGTACGCGGTCTGAAAGCAATCCAGGGAATCTTGAATCTTGCCTTCCTTTCTGAGAATTAAGCCCTACGAGGACGAGAAATATGTATACAGGGTGAGTACAAAGTACCGGACCGGTGAAATATCTCAAATATGGGAGATACGGAAAAATGTTTCAGACAAAAGTTGTACGGTTTTAAAAGGGCTATATAATGGTAAAATTAATTTTTTATGGTTATATGGAGGTCGCCGTCAATTTTTTTAATTAGGAACTCCCTATTGTTTATTATGCTATCTTATTCTACTATAATTAATATATGAACAACTTTTGTCTGAAACATTTTTTTATTCGCCTAATACTTTTTGAGATATTCAAGAGAAAATTTATAACTTTTTCAATGTTTAGCTTATAATCTCTCGATAATGTTTGTCGGAGGGAAAAGTAGTACAGGACTTTTTTACCTGATTTAGTCTCAGGATTATACTGTTGCAATGGTTTATGTATTGTAACATATAAAATTTACATACACAAAATGTTCAATAATTGAAATACCATTGCAATATAGCATATTCCTTTTCCCTCCGACAAACAGTTATCGATATATTATAAACAAAACGTTGAAAAAGTTGTAAATTTTCTCTTGAATATCTCCAAAAGTATTAGGCAAATCAAAAAATGACGAAAGTTGTACACGTTAACTAATTGAATAAGATAGTATAATAAACAATAGGGAGTTGCATTTCAAAAAATGACAGCGACCTCCATGTGACCATGAAAAATTAATCTTCGTCGAAAATTTATTTTACCATTATATAGCCCTCTTGAAACCGTACAACTTTTGTCTGAAACATTTTTCCGTATCTCCCATATTTGTCGAGATATTTCACCGGTCCGGTACTTTGTCCTCACCCTGTATATAGTCCGACGCGATGTATACTTGATCTCACCTTCAAGTAATTGGCGTATTCATGAGCGTTCGATTTGGTCAATTCCTGCTCGATGAGTAGCTTGCAAGCGCTGTACTCGTGTCTCGTGTAATGTCGATGTAACAACCAATTGCGACTCTCTATAGCTGGGATGTCTGGTGCTGCGGCCAACAAACAAGCTCTCTATAGCCGGTACGTCGGGTAAGAAACGACGTAAGAAAGTGACGTTCTTAATACATCACTTCGAGCATCTCCAGTAATGTAAGAATAATTGTTTTTTTACTACTTTATTAATGCCAAATGACCTTGTAATATACACAGTGTATTCAAAAAGTTCCAGGACTGGTCGCACACAGATCAAACAACGCCATGTATTGACTCCTCTTTAATATCAAGCTTCTACATAGTCTCCCGCCAATTCGATACAACGCTTAGAACGAATCTTCAGGTCCAATCGCCTTCTGGAACGCCTCCACTGGAATATACTGTTCAGTTCCTTTGTCACCGCCTTTTCAATCGCCTCTACTGACTCATATCGGTGTCCCTTCAACTTCAATTTTAGCTTGGGAAACAAAAAATAGTCTGGGGGAGGGACAGATCAGGTGAGTACGCAGGGTGGTTGATGCTCACAACTTGCCTTTTCGTCAAAAACTCCTGTACGATAATGGACTTGTGAGCCGGTGCATTGTCGTGCAACAGCCACCACTCTCCGCTCTCCAACACTTTTGGCCTCACACGTCGCATTCGTTTTAAAAGTCGTTCCAACTCACTTGATCTGTCCCCCCCCCCCCGACTATTTTTTGTTTCCTAAGCTAAAATTGAAGTTGAAGGGACACGGATATGAGTCAGTAGAGGCGATTGAAAAGGCGGTGACAAAGGAACTGAACAGTATATTCCAGTGGAGGCATTCCAGAAGGCGATGATGGACCTGAAGACTCGTTCTAAGCGTTGTATCGAATTGGCGGGAGACTATGTAGAAGCTTGATATTAAAGAGAAGTCAATACATGACGTTGTTTGATCTGTGTGCGACCAGTCCTGGAACTTTTTGAATACACTGTGTAGGTCATAGGAATTGTCTCAACGTCCACTATTGCATCAAGGATAAAAAAGTATAGCATGCCGTTTAAAAAAATTGAGATGACCTTGAATCCTTTGAAGCGCCTCCACCCAAAAAAAATTGTCGTTGGCATATTATAGCGCTCTTCACGCCTTGTGTAATTAAAATATTTTGATATCTCAAAAAGTAGCGGAGATATTCCAGGTGATCAAAGTTCTTGCCCCACCCTGTATATCATAGATACCTCGGTTGCTTCGGTCGTTTCTCGTTCGTTGTACAACGATATTTTCCCGTAAACGACCGTTGCTGAGAATGTCATTTGCCATTACCGTGGCGAGATGAAGGACGATTTCTCTTTGAGCTTCGAGGCGCGCTTGGCCTCGTGCGAGAATTGTGTTTTGTAAATTTCATCGCCATGGCAACTTTCGCGCGCGCGCGCACGCGACGCTGATCGCTGCGAGAGATCGATTCGAACGATGTCACTAGCGACACACGCGCGCCAAATTCAAATGTATCGCAGTTCAAATCGAAAGACTTACGACACCTACGACACTACGCGCGCGAGCTTCCGCTGTGGTACGTGGAGATCGGAAGGAATTTGCGCCGCACGTCCGAAACTTAGGATTAGCCGAGCGCGTTGAAGAAATGAAAACCGTAAAGGCCACGTATCGCTCGGTACGTGACACACGGATGCTTATCAAGCGCGATAGCGCTAACGAAGCGGACGCACCTGTTATCTTGGCCGTTATCACTAGCGCTCACATATACGTACTGCGGTTAACTGTGGTTAACTGTGGTAGGCGGACGACGCGGCGGCGGCATAGAGCGTAATCGCTGCACGCACCAACGCGACCAGCAGCACGACCGACGGTGTCGCACACGAATCGAGCGAAAACCGACACGAGACTCGCTGGCGAGAGAGAGCGATGTGATGCGGGGGATCAACGTCGTCGGCCGAGGCCGGGGCCGCAAGCCGCTAGCCAACAGCCGGTTAGGTTAGGTTAGGTGTTCTTGTCGGTGTGTGCCGTTGAGAAAAAAAATTCGAGTTTCGCTTATCGCTCTCTTTCACACCTGTTAATGCGAGCGGAGGCCCTCGCATTGTCAATTCTCGCTTATCAGAGACGAACAGACCGCGAGTGGCGCGCGAGTATCAGCCTCCCTTTTCCACCTGGTGATAAAATTATTACGGAGGCTCTCCAAGCGACGCGACGCGCGACGCGACGGAACGAAGGGAGAAAGTGATGTAATTTCTAATCGTAACAATTCCCCACGACGCTAATTTCATCGGTCTGTCCGTCACCGTGCTGTGATAGCCCGGAATGTTGCGTAGCTTTGCAGGAACAATGTTGTAAAAGAGAGAGGGATGATGAGCTGTTCCGTGGAATTACGCCAACGTAGGCAACAGGGGATGGCGGAGGATCCTCACAAGCTCGCGGCGATGATGAATAAATCTCAAAGACTCGTACTGGGACTTTTAGTTTTATTACTGGTTGATATAATATGGGTCTCCAGTTCCGAGCTCAGCAAAGTAAGAGCAACTTTCATCTCTCCGCCTTGCCCTCTCGGCACTCTTGCTATACCGTCTTCACTGTATTGTGTTTCAGTACATCTACAGGAACGAAACGTTTGAGAAGCCATTTTTTAGTACGTACGTAAGGACGTCTATGTTCACCCTTTATTTGCTTGGCCTCTGCTTCTGGCCACCCTGGCGGGAACAATGCAATAAACCTGCAACGTATATGGTAATTCGTCGCATAATATAAACAAATTTGCACTCTTCCCCCTTATACACGTTTTACACTTGATTCCAGTTCATAGATCCCAATGTTGAAGATGACAACTTTTACTCGGAGGCCAATACAAGTTTAGTGAGTGTAAATCTTGATTTGTAACGTGATTTGTCGAAAGAGTTGAGAATAAAGCAAGTAATTTCGTAGAGCGATCCAACGTTTGTTCCAATCAAAACTCCGGACCATTGCGACCGTTCGTCAGGCACGGAAAGCGACGACTCGTCCATTCGCTCCGTAAGATTCAGTAAATTGGCGGAGGTGCGCCACATGTCGGAGAGCGATGCCACCGAGGCTCTGTTGGCACGGCTCAGCTACCAAGCGAGTGTTAGAGCTGGAGAACACGCGAGGCGGCAAGCGAACAAATTTTCTGTACAAAAAGTAGCCAAGATAGCCCTCATGTTCTGCTTATTTGTGGGTAACGCTATGTGTACGTTGTGTCGAGTCACCCGGATCTACTACTAATCCCCCAGTCCCTTCTGCCTTCTTCTAGTGGTTCATGGCAAATTATACGTATCAGATATCATTGGAGCAAACTCAAGCCAGAATCGTTAACGTATTGTCTTCAACGTCCAGCTTGTTCACTTTGTTTCTCGCCGCTTCCTTCCCCAGTAACGGAGGAGATAAGTTTACGCTATCGAAATTAGCCGCTGTGGTCGTTAGCATCTTCGGACTGGTAAGTCTACTAATTGAACGGAACGATTCGAAACTCGTGAGTTGTATACATGTCCAATAATAGCTTGAGAAACGCTTGACTTACAGGTATTGGTCGGCATTTCGGATTTAAATCTAATAGAAAGTGATAATATGTCAACGGGCATAATATTGGCTCTAGTCAGTGCTTTTTTCTATGCTGCGTACATAGTATTTTTAAAGAGGAAAGTAGATCACGAAGACAAGATGGATATACCAATGTTTTTTGGCTTCGTGGGAATATTCAATTTAACACTTTTGTGGCCTCTATTCTTTATTCTTCATTATGGCCATTGGGAAGAGTTTGAGTGGCCCAACAGCCATCAGTGGACATTCCTAATTATAAACGGTCTAATTGGTACTGTTCTGAGCAAAGTTCTCTGGCTATGGTAATATATGCCAATGTCGTAACTTGATGTCATTACGGCAATGGCCCTTGTGTAACCTAAAGCCTACGTATCTACCTACAGGGGCTGCTTTCTCACGTCGTCTCTCGTAGCAACGATGGCCGTAAGCTTAACAATGCCCATGTCGATGATAGCCGATGTTCTCTTGAAAAAAGTTGAATACCCTTGCATTTTCTATCTGGGAAGTATTCCAATGCTCCTGGCATTCCTCACGGTATCTCTTTTATCTTACTACGACAATTGGGATCCTGTTATGGATCTAATAAAAAGATTTTTCATCTGGATCTGCAGGAGAAACAACAGATCTGCGAGGTAAATGCCACCATATAAATGTTATTACGATAAAATGTCAATTTCGCCAAAGTTGTTACATGGAAGATTGATATTTTCAGGCTGCCAGATCTCGAGGCAGAGCAAACCGAGTCTTTGATAGGAATAGACAGTGGCGATCATGAAGCTTAATACGAGACAATAATGAGAGAGAATTGGACAACATCTCGTGCATACCCATCTTCATTTAGATTCCCTCTCAATCTCACTGTCTCAATCTTGTTTTACATCTTGTGGCGTAAAGTAACGATTAAGTAACGATCTTACTTTCCCCATATATCGCTTTATTCCGCACGGAACATCACAAAATGATATTACTGCCTGACAATAACGCGATTGCGAGTCAATTTATGACAAACGCAATTAACATGCTTTATTTGTTCGTGGTCATTGTGCATTTCAAACTACCTCTTTACATTCATTCCTACTGTTTTCATCAATTACGCTACATCCTACCAAGAAATTCAGTGTCTTTACCGAAATCTGTACATACTATGTAATAAGAGTTGATGAAAATCAAACAAGTATTCATTTATATGACTATACTTTTCACTAAACAGTAATATTTTTTATGCTATTAAAGCTTTGTATCACTGATGATTAATCAACGACTCTGCTGCATGGTAAAAGTAACGTTTTCACAAACGGAGCACATCCAGTGCGTTCTGTACTTATTGTTTTTAGTATTTGGCTGATTTTAGACAAAGTATTACAAGTGAGATATAGTTTTAACAAGTAAGGGTTATACATATATATATTATATATATTATACAGGGTAGGCCATTTTAATCTACGCACTGAAATTTCTCAAAATCCATAAGTTTAAGACAAAAATGTTTCGAACAAAAGTTGTATGGTTTCGAGGGGGCTATAATAGGGTACCATTGGTTTGACCTTGAAGAGTTATTTGAAGGTTACGGTTAATTTTTTTAATGGAACACCTATATATTTTTGCATATTCTTGTAGCCTACCTCGAGAGCTTTCCAAAACACTATAATAAAATGTTTTTTCGTAAAGTACTTTTTGAGTTACAAAGCTTGAAAGTAACAGTACCGCCGGCATTAGTATTACCCAAGGTATACCACGTGGAGGTTGCGCGGATCGGAACTGCACCCACAACAGCCGACATTATTCTGTGCATAAAACTATTAAGAAAAGATAATCAAAAAATGAATATTTTATGAGATATTTAATAATTTATGTCAAAATATTGGAACCATCAAGCTTTACAACTCAAAAAGTTCTTGATAAAAAAATATTTTATTACAGTGTTTTGGAAAGCTCTCGAGGTCAGCTACAAGAATATGTAATAAAAAATAGGGGATGCCATTTAAAAAATTGGTGTGACCTCTATGTGACCTTCAAATAATTCTTCAAGGTCAAATCAATGGTACCCTATTACGGCCCCCTCGAAACCATACAACTTTTGTCTTAAACTTACGGATTTTGAGAGATTTCAGTGCGTAGATTAAAATGGCCTACCCTGTATATACAAAGGGAGTGCTAATGCTTTGGACCAATTAAAAATTTCATGATAGTAAAAGAGCAAGTACGTCGTCAGTAGAAAGTATAGAATCAATGACGTGAGATCAAAGTTTTGTATTCGGCAAAAATAATGATTCATTGTATATTTGGAGCGTCTAGTCATGGCACATCTATCGACTCGTCATTTCGCTATTAATTTCAGCAGCGATTTAGATAACTGACATTCGCCTTTTCCTTCCAGCTTCGATAATTAATACACGCACAAGTTTCACTATGTTGTGTTCAACAAATGTTAACAAAAAAATTTAGATAAGATAGATGTGTAAAGCGAGTATCGTGATAACTGTGAGATAAACTGTTTATCGCTCTCAAAATTCTGTATCGGGACAGATGTTGATTACTCGAAAAGATGGACAACTGTCAAGTGGAATAAGGTGCACCCACCGTACTTTCTCGTAGTCGTAAAATTTACATCTCGCGTCTCTTGTCGTAAACGATCATGTCCGACATTTTTGAAGAATTGATATACATCTCGACTGATCTCAATTCAACTAAATGACGCGTTGCACCATGTCGTATTTTTATTACATTTCCCGATTTTGTAAATTGTCTTGGACATTATATATTTACGCTGTAGTAGAGTATCGGGGAGAGACTTCGTAGAAAGGGAAAGAACGTTTTAAAAAGGAAACGACATCTTCGAGGAGGAAAGGGCAGTTGCAATGTTAGATTAATGAACGCGTAATGTGATAAAAGAGGGAAAAAAATGTTGCGCAAACCTTATACCTTAGAGGGTAGTAGATTAAAAGAATATCGAGTAGATAGTAATTTAAGTAATTGATCGTTCCTGCAATGTTATAACCAGACTTGAAATTCAAATCGAAAGATATTTTTCGCTTTCAATCGTGTCCAATCATTCGTGATCTCTTATTCAAAATTAAGGAAAATGACATATATTCTCCCTCTCTCTCTCTCTCTCTCTCTCTCTATCGAAACCCAAGACTGGCTATAACTGTCTATTGTATATTCCATGTAAATATTATGTTCTAAAGTTAAAGTTGTATACATATATAAAAATTATGTGATAATAAAGTATAATCCTTAACAATTTCATTTCTATGTTCGCTAATTTTAACGTAGTGCTGTATGGTGCACTGTGGGTAATGAGAAATAATTCCAAGACAATTGACTCTCGTTAAACACGAAAGCCACGAAATATCCAAGGGCCATGTAATTGTAGTGCCTCGTACAACATTTTAGGTTAATCAATATATATCAAGTTTCGATTTACTGAAATAGCGCGACACACCACGTTACAAAGGAATTCAAGTACCCGCAATTATCTATCGGACGATATGGCGCACGATAACGAGACAAATACACTCGAGTTGCATATAAAAGGTGAAGATGGTAAATGTCGTCGCGGTCGAAAATGGCTTTGACATTTTTTTTATGCTTTTTAGTAAACGGGCAAAATTTACCAACAATCTCGGAAAAGTATAACACCGGAACATTACGGTACGGTATACTACTATTATATTATAATCGCATTATTAAGGGGATCCTAAGGCCGTCTGTTTTATCGACATTCTTCGTTAGAAGTAATTTTTTAATTGGCTTTCTAGAAATACAAAACTCTTTTACGGAATTAAAGTACGCAGCAAAATCTAGACTATACCGGTCGACTTTATATCAAAATCCAAAAAAATTACAAATTTTACTAATTTTTGGTACACTTGAAGACAATATTTGCTTGATACAAGAATTCCACAATAAATATATACAAAAATAAGATTAATAGCCTAGAAAAAAGATTACTTCTAAGAAGAAGTAGGAAAAGAGCAGTGCAGCGTGTAGAAATAATTGCTGGCTTTTTCGGGAGAGATTTTCGCTGCCAAACATCTGTCAGATTGTCAGATTAAAGCCACGGTGTTGACAATGCTAGAATTCGATCCAAAATCTTGGTCTGCACAATGTGTAGCTAATAAAATTGCTGCTTTTTCGTAAAAGTTGCAAATTGATTGGCTATAAATTTCTCGGACCGAGTGGAACTTGGAATTAAAAATGTCGATAATTGACGTTTTTAATTCCGTCCCCTATATCTTATCGACACCGATCGAGTTCATCAGCGGCTTTAGGATCCCCTCAAGAGCGATTGGGCAAGCGTTAGGAATGTTGTCGACGTTAAATCTCACCACGTCCTCGACATTAGGATTCCATCTGATCCGTCCTGGCCGAAAATACCTCCACGTCGCTCGAGCAACAATACCGATGACATTATCGAACCTCCGTGTGTAGTCACTTTGACGGCAACTCCTAAAAAGGGTCGCGGCGCGGTGCAAACTGCTGCATGCCAGTAAGTTGTTTCACGATCACGTTGTATCGTACCGCTGCATCTTTTCGATCTACTCCTCTTTCTTTCACTCGAGACGCCTCAAGTCAAGATTGAACCAAAAGTACGAGGCGACGACGCATTCAGCGAAAAGACTGCCTGGCTGCTTTGACCCGCGCTTCAGAAGGTACCGTCTCTCGTCGTCACTTTGCTACAACTCGTGGCTTTAATGTAGTAGCTCTAAGTGTTATTTGTATCCAATGTATCTACATATAATTTGTAATACAGACAGATATCGCGACAGAAGTCTGAGAAGCCAGACGAATTGAAAGTCGAGGACAAGGACAATTTATCAGAGAAATCAACGACGAGGAGCAACAAACGGCCCAGTTTGGAAGGAAAACGATCGCGTATGACAAATGATTCCGTTTTCTGCATTTATTGTTAGCTACAATTTCCAAATTTATTTCAGCTCTCCAACTGTCAGCTAACGAACGACACGACGACGTAGACGAAAGTAGATATTCTCAACAAGAGAAACAAGTAGGCAAAGTTTCAGATGACGTTAGCATCAAACATTCGGATAATACCGGCATACCGATGTGTTTTTTGTCACTAGAAGAGCAATAAGCCACTGCTGTTAATGGTCGACGAGAAGAAGATACACGCGTTACCCATCGACACTCTGGAAGCTGCTGCTGCTGCTTCCTCTTCTTCGCCCGTGTCACTGCAGTCGTTGCAGTGTTACAGCGTTCAAATTCCCGTCGTCACCTATCGTCGTGATGTACCTTCGCAAATATCGACTACTCACACTCGAGTGGGAAAAGATATTGAAATGCTCTCGGTGTGCGAAAACGACGGTGACAAAACGAGAGAGAACATCCGTGCGAGATCGATCCACACAAATTCGACGTGTAGCTTGAACAAGCCTACGAATGAAAAATACCCACTTGATAGTGAATTAGTATTTGTAATTTACGTCCCACACAGCAGAAATGTTACATTGCAAGATTGCAATATTGCAGCAACGTTGCGCAACATTGCTGCAAGGTTTCTGGAGGATTGCAGCAACGTTGAAATGTCCGTCCTCAGAGAGATTGCAGTGCAACATTATAGCAATGTTGCAGTGCAATATTTTTGGAATAATTTGTTGTACATAAGCAGAGAATTTACTAATTACGTATGCATCCGGGCCTTTTTCAATACACAGCAAGCTATTGCGAAGCAACCTAAGGAGATTATGTCGCTTCGCAATAGATGGAGATTGCGAGCACCGCCGCACTGATCAAGTACTTAATAGTTCGCGCATTATTGGTATCAACGAAAGTAACATTATAAAATTCTCGTAATTAGAAAAATGTTTTAAATAGAAAATATAGTATTTTTATCATTTTGGAAACATTGCTGCAATATTGCTATCGAAAGTTTGCAATTTTATATCCCTGCAATGTCTCTGCAAGATTGCAATGTAACTGCAACCATCTGTGCTGTATGGGGTCGCTCGTTCGACAAGTTCGACGAGTTGCTCGGTCCCAAAGGACGATCGGAATGTTGCCTTTTTCAGGAACCGAGCAATGTCACGCCAAGAACGAGAGGCACGCTTCCGGTCGAGTGTGCGATAAGGAGAGAGTGTCGTTGAATCGAGATGCCCAAGCGTTGGACGCGGGCGACGCAAACACTGGGAGCTACGCGACTTCAAATACCGCAACAGGATTGAAAAATTGCGACGGTCAAGGCTGCGCGACGGATTGTGCATCCGCGAGGGAAATGTCTGGCGAAAGAAAGACTTTGGAGCAAAAGCTCGCGCATCGTGCGGACGATCCTTCGACGAACGCAACTTGTGGTAGAGAACATAGCCAAGGTAATGAGGAGGAGGAGAAGGAGCAAAGTGAGAGAAGGAAAAACAGAGAGCAGCTCGTTAACGTGAAACGTATAAAAACGAGCGTTAAACGAACAACGATAAACCGCGCCGATCTGTTGAGGAAGGCAAACTCGTTCCTTCGGAGAAAATCCCGTTTGGCGATTGCAGATTCCGACTGCACTCTGATACTGCCTGGTTATCGTCGCGTTAAAGGTAAACGATACGAAAAGAGCCACGGTCGCTCCAAGGTAAGTCTATCGTTGCGCGGAAGAAGCGGCGTAAACAGCGCGAATTCTATATTAGTAAAATACAATATGTCGAAGCAAAGCCGAGTAAGTTCCCGTTTGTTGGCGAATCCACGAGCGGGAGACGAGCTGGAGAAGCCATCGGCCATCCCCCTAGAGACTCAAGAGCTGTTGAGCAAAAGTTACTGGGAGTATTACTGGAAACTCGCGCGTAAGCCGGATGACCGATCTTACGTGGCGGGAGAGAGAGACGGAGGTCTCTCGAACGAGAATCGTTTACCCGAATCCCAAACGTTACGACGGTGCTCTGTACTCTCGTGCATCATCAACACGGCATTGTTCGCGAACAGGAATGAACGGAAAAGGACGAAGCGAGCGAGCAAACAGTTGCTCGGACTTCGAGCTACAGGTAACGTAACGGAAATATCTCGCTCGTCCTAGCTGAGAGAGAAAAAAAAACCGCGCACAATTTTCTAATTCTTTCTAGCGCTGCTGTGCATCGCGATGTATGTCGCGGTGATATTTCTGCCCATGGTGTACGACCATTTCTTCGAGGAATACGAGGACGAGAACGCGGGCTATATCGAACTAACGTTCCGACACGCCGCGTCGTCGTTCGGAGAAGCTCTCGATGGAGTTGTCAACGTCCTGGCCACGATTTTTTTACGACCAGCGAGATTCGATCGAAATTGACGGTAGCTATACGCGCACGTGTTTCCCATCTTTGCGAATGCTCTACATTTTTACTTGTCCTACACATATGCGAGTGTTTATACATTTGTACATTTATACATACACATCTATATATCTATATGATTGCGTCCACTTTAATTGAAACAAGGCGAGCAGAGCATGGTGCGAGAAGGATAGTAGCTTTTATTTATCAAATGGTCAGCAATGTCCATTTCTGAAAAGATGAATTGAAATTTGGATTGATGGACGTGTGAACGTTATAGAGGCCACGGGTGTCGAGCGGTGATTGAGCTCGCGTTTTAAAGCGCGAGGCGCTGTCGCGATAACATATAATAGGCTTATCCTTTGTCAAGTAGTCTGTTCTTCATCGCTGCACTCCTGAACTAGTGCACACTGGTGCAATGAGTTGGAATGAGAAGTAATCTATTAATTATTTGTTTCATTTTAACTTATTGCACTAGTTCAGTAGTGCAGTAATAAAGAACAGGCCTTATATATATAATAATGGACTGCCAGTTGGCTTCACCTGACGCTATGACGCTAGATTTTTCAGCGTCAACAGACGCTAGCGTCAAAAGAGCCTGAGCTGCTTTCGCGAGAAGATCAAAATGATCGGGATTAAAATATGCTATGATTGGTCAAATCTGGAATTTCATTGAATAAAATTTCAATGTGATGCTACGAAATTTCAGATTTGACCAATCATAGCACAGGGTCATTTTCATCCGGATCATTTTGATTTTCTCGCGACAGCAGCCCTGGTATCCAAGTTTGAGCGTCAGTGCACTACATTGCGTCGAGTTTAAGTTAGCTAATCTTAACTTGGTTTGAAGAAATGTCATTTAATCAAAGATATTACGAGTGGCAAACAAAATGTTTAAAAGTAATTTAAATTTAAAAAGAAGAGAAAAGAATAAAAAAACGTCTAATGGTATGTGTGGCAGTGATTAATGAGTTGAAAAAAATGCAGAAGAGACAATATACCAAAAAGCGTTATTGGGTTGCACCGTTATTTGAAAATAGAAAATTGCATGGTTTTTATCATGCGATATTTCCCAATATTGTTTTAGAAGACAGCACGTTTAGAAATTATTTTAGAATATCTGCTACACAGTTTGAAGATTTACTGCAAATAGTAGGATCTTCTTTGAGTAAACAGACAACTTCCTTTCGTGAGCCAATAAAAATAAAATAATTATTATATATCATCTTCGTTACTTACATCCTCTTCGCCGACCATTTTAGCACGGTACTAATAACTGGGGTCCTAAGAAAGACACTGTAAAGAACTGCGCTGTTTTAAAAGGTCCGCCCACGGACGACAAGAAACTTTGACGCTTGAAGCTGAACAAATCCAGCTTTTTTTCCCTGACGCTAGCGTCAGAATTGATAGTGAAATCGCAGCCTAAGCATCTCTGTATTCCTATATCTATGATGATTATACATACAGGGTGTCCCAATTTAATGTCCCACCCCAAATAACTTTTATTTTTGATTGCAGAAAAAAACGTTTCAGACAAAAGTTGTTTGGTTTCGAGGGGGACATAAGACGGTATCATTTATGTGACCTTGAATAGTTGCTTGAAGATCACGCGAAAGTCACCTTAAATATTTTTAACGGAACACCCTATTGTTTATTACACTATCTTATTCTACTTATTAATATGAATAACTTTAGTCTGAAACATTTTTCGATTTGTCTAATACTTTTTGACATATTCAAAAGAAAATTTTAACTTTTTCCATGTTTAGCTTATGATATTTCGATAACTGTTTGTCGGAGGGAAAAGTATAGTACAGGACTTTTTTACTTGATTTGATCTCAGGAATATGCTGTTGCAATGGTGCTCCAATTATTGAAAATTTTTGTGTATGTAAATTTTGTGTATGTTACAATACACAAAAATTTTCAATAATTGGAGCACTATTGCAACAGCATATTCCTGAGATCAAATTAAGTAAAAAAGTCCAGTACTACTTTTTCCTCCGACAAACAGTTATCGAAATATCATAAGCTAAACATGGAAAAAGTTATAAATTTTCTCTTGAATATGTCAAAAAGTATTAGACAAATCGACAAATGTTTCAGACAAAAGTTATTCATATTAATAAGTAGAATAAGATAGTGTAATAAACAATAGGGTGTTCCGTTAAAAATATTTAAAGTGACCTTCGCGTGATCTTCAAGCAACTATTCAAGGTCACATAAATGATACCGTCTTATGTCCCCCTCGAAACCAAACAACTTTTGTCTGAAACGTTTCTTTCCGCGATCAAAAATAAAAAAGTTATTTGGGGTGGGACATTAAATTGGGACACCCTGTATAGTCAAAGGGCTCATCAGCGTGCGAGCAGCACCGACTGCACCCGGCTGCACCGAGTCTCGGAGCAGTCTCGAGCGCGCACGTGCACACGTGTGCTCTTTCAGCCATCTGTAGCGATCTGTACGGCACACATCCTTTCGGAGAGGCTCGCGCGTCTCCTCTGGGTCTTTTTCGGAGTAAAGCAAGGTAGCGACTCGCGACGAGGCTTCGACGACGGGAAATTATGGCGGACTACGTGCTGGGCGATATAAAGCCGGCGGACGTGCCGCTACCGGACGACGGCTTGTCGGCTGCGCAACTATTCACCGCGGGTGACGGACTCACTTACAACGATTTCATAATATTCCCGGGCTACATCGACTTCACCGCGGACGAGGTCGATCTGCTGTCACCGCTGACGAGAAAAATCATGCTCAAGGCACCCCTCGTGTCCTCGCCCATGGACACCGTTACCGAGTCCGACATGGCTATAGCGATGGCCCTGTCCGGTGGGATCGGCATCATTCATCACAATTGCATCCCCGAGTATCAGGCGAACGAAGTGCACAAGGTAACGTTACAACAAGGGTTGATGGTCGGAGGGTGGAACGTATATCAGCGATTGTTTACAGGTGAAAAAGTACAAGCACGGCTTCATCAGGGATCCAGTGGTGTTGGCGCCACATCACACGGTCAACGACGTTCTAAACGTCAAGGCTGAGCACGGCTTCAGCGGAGTACCCGTGACGGACACGGGCAAGGTCGGCGGCAAGCTGCTAGGTATCGTCACCTCCAGAGACATTGACTTCCTCGAACGTTTGCCCAATTATCAGCGTAAATCGCTGAGCTCTATCATGACCACTCTCGAGGACCTCATCACCGCGCCGGCCGGCGTCACGTTGCAAGAGGCGAATGTCATTTTGGAAAAGTCCAAGAAGGGAAAGCTGCCCATTGTCAACGAACGGGGGGAACTCGTCTCCCTGATGGCGAGGACCGACTTGAAGAAGAACCGTAGCTACCCGAACGCCAGCAAGGACGAGAACAAACAGCTGCTGGTGGGGGCGGCGATAGGGACGCGGGAGGCGGACAAGCACCGGCTGGAGCTGCTCGTGGCCGCCGGCGTGGACGTAGTGGTGTTGGACTCGTCGCAGGGCAACTCGATGTACCAGGTCGACATGATCAAGTACGTGAAGTCGCAGTTCCCAAACTTACAAGTGATCGCCGGCAACGTCGTCACCACGATGCAGGCCAAGAGCCTCATAGAGGCGGGAGCGGACGCGCTGCGCGTCGGGATGGGCTCCGGGTCGATCTGCATCACGCAGGAGGTGATGGCCGTCGGCCGGCCGCAGGCCACCGCCGTTTATAAGGTTTCCGAGTACGCGAGGAAGTTTGGAATACCCGTGATAGCGGACGGTGGGATTCAGTCTATCGGGCATATCATCAAGGGTCTCAGTCTGGGCGCCAGCACAGTTATGATGGGCTCCCTGCTCGCCGGTACGTCCGAGGCTCCGGGCGAGTATTTCTTCAGCGACGGAGTCCGGCTGAAAAAGTACAGGGGAATGGGCTCGCTCGAGGCCATGGACAGGAAGGACGCCAAGGGCTCGGCGATGGACAGATACTTTCACAACGAGATGGACAAGATGAAGGTGGCCCAAGGTGTCAGTGGCTCGATAGTGGACAAGGGCTCGGTCCTCAAATTTCTCCCCTATCTCACTTGCGGCATCAAGCACGGCTGTCAGGACATTGGCGCTAGGTCGCTCACCGCCCTGCGTTCTATGATGTATTGCGGGGAATTGAAGTTTGAGAGGAGAACACACTCGGCTCAGCAGGAGGGCAACGTACACAGCTTGTTCTCCTACGAGAAGAGGCTCTATTAATTCTGCTTATCTCGTTACGCGGAATTGGTACCTGTTACAAGTCTATTTACCTCGGAGCTGCTCTCGTCGACGTTACACTTGATCGATTTTACGTACATTTTATATGTTCACAAGGAGCGATATTAAGATCGAGTGTGTTGGCGCAGCAGATCATTTAGCCGCAAAAAAATGATATTAGCGTCACGCCGAAACAGGCCGCTCTTCGCTGTTCTTCGAATTCTCTTTTACAATCTTTGTTGAAAATTCTACGTGCAGTGCCGGTTTTAGCAACATTCGCGCCCTGAGCAAGATTATCGTGGCGCCCATTCAAATTCAAGGGCTCGAAATTCTTGCGAAAGAAAAGACAGGGTAATAATATCGAACGACGAACCCCATTTTGTTTTTATATTTCAGGGAATCTCTCTCTCTCGCTCTCAAACTAGGTGAAACCAGGCAGCGGCGCCCCTACAGATTTGGCGCCCTGGGCGACCGCGCCCCGCCCTAACGCCGGTACTGACTACGTGTAACTTGACAGAATAGAACGCTATTAAACCCCGAAGAAAATACTGAGATCTCTCCCTTGCCCAGTATCAACTTGCGGCGACATCCGGCGATATATTTTATACAGTATTCTTGTATAATAAACTGTATATCTCGAATAAATGGACCAACTTGATGTATTATAAGCATGATTATCTGTGTTTCTGTTTCTCTCTCTCGCGCGCGCGCGCGCGCCTACTCGTAGCTTAGCTTATGACGTCATCGATTTTGTACCGAAGGACCGAAAATAAAGATAGAGGTTAGGTAGGTTAAGATGGAGAAGCACGTGAAAAACGCTCGAGAGACAAATTGGAAGGAATTGAGCGAAGCCGAGAGCGTCGAAAGATGCAAGAATTGTGGCAGAGCATGCGACTGTTACGACAAGCCAGCGTTGCGTTGCAGCGGTGGATGCGGCCAAAGTATACACACGGCGTGCTTGGAGAGAGGCAGCGTCCCGGCCTCTTTCGTGGGAGATGTCTTCTTCGAGCTCAACTGTGCCTCCTGCAGTCCGCTGGCCGAGGAAACGGTGGTGCGCGACAAAATGCCGTGGCTCAACGTCATCATTTTGACGCTTTACAACCTACGTGAAAAATCCAACGGCATCAGCAAAAGGGGATACTTTCATTGGAAGTCCGACATCGGCACTTTTATCGATAGAAATTGGGATTACTTGTTCAAGAAGACTGTGTAAGTACATTACGCCCCGTCTAGAGATCCCTTACGTATGTCAGTTGACGTTACCTGCTTCCTCCTCTTTCAGGAAAAGGAAGAAGAATTGGATCGGCACCATATCCGGTACGTTGTCCCATTACAGCGGCATCTTCTTCAAGTCCGGCACCGGTGAATTGGGAGAGTCCGGATGGTGGAAACTATTGGACAGCGATCCTCCCGAAATTCTCATCGCCAAAAGTATGACCTAATGTATATTACGTAACGAAAGAAGAGTCCGCTTATTGTCGCCAGTAATGATTAAGGATTGAGACGGGAAACTTGTAGTCAACCCAACTGGCTAGTTATTTAATTAGTTTATTACACAACGTTTCGACCCTATTCTTTTGGCTCCTTTTCGAGCGATACCAAGTCAGAAAGAACTTGTGTTTTTTGTAATACGGGATGGGATAGTCTTGAGCATTATATAAAGGAATGGAGTATGACGTCACACTGGTTCAAGAAATTAGGAAAAAACAATAAAGAAATAAGGGATAAGATACGGAGTGACGAATTAGTAAGGAAAAGGGGAACACTATTAGGAAGGTATGGATAGAAAGAGAATGCAGGTTGTGAAGTTTAAAAAAAGAAGAGAAGAGAGTACAGAAGGAAGGAGGGAAAGAAATGTAAATAATAAATAAGCAATATAAACTAGTCACGATACGTAAAGAAGAAATAGGGAGGAATAGAATAAGTATGCAGGAGTGAATGAGTTAAGAACTATTGTAAACCAAGTCCACTTCTTGGCTGTAAGCTGAAGTAAAATAAACTATATATACAGGGGTGGGGCGTTTATCTTGAGACAATAATATTTCTCGGTTGGAATGGATTATTTCGAAAAAAGTTTCAGACAAAAGTTGCTTGGTTTCGAGGGGGCCATAAGATGGTACCATTGGTTTAACCTTGAAGAATTATTTGAAGGTCACATAAAGGTCACACCAATTTTTTTAAACGGCGTCCCTTATTTTTCATTACATATTCTTGTAGCTGACCTTGAGAGCTTTCCAAAACGCTATAATAAAATATTTTTTTATTAAGAACTTTTTGAGTTATTAAGGTTTGAAAGTTCCAATATTTTGACATAAATTACAAAATATTTTTTTAAATGGCGTCCCTTATTTTTTATTACATATTCTTGTAGCTGACCTCGAGAGCTTTCCAAAACGCTATAATAAATTATTTTTTTATTAAGAACTTTTTGAGTTAT